>NC_136499.1:98107249-98347249 GCF_053919585.1 Euprymna scolopes | reverse complement strand
TTGTGTTATTCTTCCACTTGGTTATTTCTTCTTGTTTGCAATTCTTCTTATACTGCAAAGCATCAATTGTAACAATACAGAAAAACACATTTCATAACCATTAAAGTTTTGCTATTTCACTGTTTCTAACACAATTGTTACATGCCATTGTTTTTTTTTAATATTCTTTTGACCTGCTGTTTGTCTTTTCAGAAAAAGCTCCCTGAAACTGGGGTTGGTCACACAATGATAGAATCAGCAAGCACGTTGGGGACAGATTCTATATTAGGGTAAGTATATTGTAAAAGTAATTTACTTTGTCAAAACCCACATCACTCAATTCTATTTCATCATATTCAGTTTAATGTTCGTTTTACAGTTTTTAGAAATTTATACCCAAAGTAACTTATCTCTGGCCAGGTTATTATTTAATCTACATGACCTGAAATGTAACATTTTCTTTTTGGAAGTCATTTCCTTAGCTGAGACATGATTTAAAAAATTTTTTTTACTTCACCTGCCCTTTCATTATCTTCTTTACAGACTTAACCCATAACCTATTGCATGGCCACAAATTTGCCAATCCAATGCAGAGGGATAAACTTCTTTATTTCTCCCTCCCCCAGAAATGGAGCCACCTGAAAGCTGCAGGTAGCAACCCATATGCTATATGACGGGATATTGGTGGCTGAACAATGTGTGGCCTACTGACTTCTAACACTCCAATTCAATTTGGCGACGAGTGTAGATATATCCATATATAGATATACCACTTTTTGGGGCAATATTATGAGTTAGAAATCTTAGCAACTACTGATCAGAATTTAACAAATGAAGGCTCGTTGAAAAGCTAATTACCTGAATTGTGTTGTGGGCTATTTGACATTTGCCATTTGAAAAGATACTGCATTTTTACCAATATTTCAATTATAGTAATTTGTTTTCCTAGTTTTGCATATGAATTACAAAATATCTGATATTTCCCCAAAACCTCTAGTCTTGGAGAGAAGACAAAAACTTGCTGCTATGGCTTAAAATGATCTGAAATAACAGCAAGGAAGACTTGATTCCAAACATTTCTCATATGTTATATCTCCCCTCTTTCGTTTTCATACATAAAGTAAATTTCACAGTGCATAAAGATTATTTGATCCTGGAGATATTCATAATCATACTCTTTTTTCCAAAAGAGGGGAAATATAGCATATGAGAAATATTTGGAATCCGGTTTCCCCTTGCTGTTATTTCAGATCATTTGAAACCATAGCAACAAGTTTTAGTCTCCCCTCCATCAAGGCCAGAGGTTTTGGGGAAATTGTGTGTGTGTGAGAGAGAGCCCTAGGCTACTATTTGAATTGGTTATTCAGAAAAAGTGTATTTTACTAGAATATTTGGTGTGTGCCTTTTAGTTCAAGAATCGAGAATCCCATGAAGGTATTGAGATAGATTTAAGTAAATATATCCGTTAAATATTTAGAAATAAATTTTCTATAATTTAAACTTGTATTGTTGACACTTGTTGTCTGCTAATTCCTTTGGCAAAATTCCATTGTTTCAAAATGAATAATTGGGCGGTTTCCATTTAATATATCTCTTCATTTCTTTAAGAACCTGCCGATAATTAATATGTTAGGCGAGTGAAACTTTTTCCACAAGAATGTCTGAATCTGGCTGACACTACTGAGAAAATAGACATTTTCTACCAGATTTAATTATTAGAAGCATATTTTTTACATCCTTTCCATTTTGATGGTTCAGACGTTCAACTCCTCGCCCAAAGGAAGAATTAATTTGCAATATAATCCTTCTGACCTCTTTGTCAGGGTGTAAGCATGTTGGCGGACAGCTGAGAACTTAAGTCATCAAGAAAAATGTTTCAAGTACAAGTAGTGTGTGTGTGTGTGTATGTATATATATATATATATATATATATATATATATAAATGAGAACAAATAGTTAATAAAACATGTTAAAAAAATACTTGAAAAAGAGTTAAAAACATATTTAAATTTAAAAAGGAAGCACAAAATAAGTGGATAGTCCTTAATCCACGTGTTTCGAAGAAATACTTTCCTTCTCATCAGAGGGTAGGAATTAGCAAAATGCAGAATCGGTTTTGCATGCAAAAGTATTTGATGAAACTGCAAGTAAGTCAAAGATCTTACTTGATAACAAAAAGTGAAGCAGAGGGAATATAGTGAAGAAAAAGGTGATTTCACGTGAATGGATTGTCTGGTGAAGGGTAAAATATCCAATAACGGTAAAATCCAAAAATCAAAATCCAAAAAAAGTTGGTTATGTTTCCATTTCAACAAGTAAAATCCAAGGGAATAGCGTAATTGGAAGATGGTCCAAAGTAATCCAAAAGGCAGAAATCTGTGGAATGATTCACAAATGGCAGCAAGGAAAAGATGTGCATAGAAAAAAGAATTTAAATAGACTGTCAAGGCTGGGTTAATTTTATATATATATATATATATATATATATATATATATATATACAGCATAATCATATTGATACACTGGTTCTAGTCAGATCACTGAAGTTAAGCAATGTTGAGCCTGGCTAGTACTTGATGGGTGACCATTTGGGAATTCTAGGTGCTGTATGATCTTTCCACTTATCTCAGCATTGTTTCCAGTCATCCTGAACCTCTACTCACCACTGGTATTCAATAATGTCGACTTAGGAGAGGTGTGGTTGGAAATTGCGCAACTCTTGCCACAAAAATTTCACGCACCGGCACCCTTACAGCAGTGGGTATTGTACAAGCCTTTTTCAAGTCTCACACAAAAACACACATTCACATTTCAAGCTATGTCATATACATACGCACCCACGTCACACATGTACACATATTCACGTTCGCGTACATACACTCACATTCACGTGCATAGACACGCACGTAAACTCACACATATGTACACACGAACGCACACATGGACGACGTCACTTCCGCTTTCTAAGGAAATATACACATGCGCAAAAACACACCGGAAACGAGTATAAAACAAAGAGCAACAACCGGCTTCTTGCTTTTCGAGACTAGTTCTTAGGTGGCTGGTCGACGCACTAGCTGCCGCCGTTTCGGCGCTCGCACACGCGTACCTCACACTACTTTACTACTATGTGGGACAACGAGCTAACAGACCGTATGTACACATTCCCACTCTTTCTCTCTCTATCTACTACTGGTCCCTGAGAACACCTTCGCGTAGCTGACTACTAACTGATGTCAACTCTATATCCACTTTTTTTGTCTACACGCTGGACTATCATTCTCAATTTTCACTACAACACTTATTTCTCTTCCCACGTGCGAACAAACAATAGTGACCCGAACTTGAGATGAAAACACATTTCCTTTTCTTGCTACAACACCAGTCGTGCAACGAACATTGGTTACATACGCGCGGACATGAACACATGTTATAACTAAAACGTTCATTCTTTCAACAGTAAATAAACAACGTTTATCTTATCCATCAATTGAGTCTTTGTTTCCTTCAATTTCATTCGTTTCATTATTTTCTTGTGGCGAGCTAGGGTATTATGCCCTGGTCCGCTACAGTATCCATAGTCTGTAAAGACTGAAGGAAGGCTTTTATATATGTTTATATATATATATATATATATATATATATATATATATATATATATATATATATAATGTGTGTGTGTGTGTGTGTGTTATAGAAGATCAGAACATGAGTACCATCAGTTTCAAATCCAAACAAAGGAAACCTATATCTGGTCGCCCGTATGACTTTCTTCAGCCTCAGTTTATATCTCTACAAATAGATATAGACAGAGGTTGAATAGAGTTCGACAGAAGAACTTTAATGGAATATTTGAATATTTATCTCATATAGAGATCAAGCATTAGCCCCCCAGGCGGGGGGGGGCTTGATTTCTGAGAACTTCACCTGAAATAAAATGAAACGAAGTATATTTGATAGATTTACTTACTTTATATTAATGATCAATACACGATTGGTTCTATATTTAAAAATACAAAATCTGCATGAATTAAATATCATATTTAACCATTTTTACAACCGGGCTACACACGCACACACTATATATATATATATATATATATATATATATATATATATATATATACTAGCTGTACCCGGCCACGCGTTGCTGTGGCTCAGTTTGTTAAAATGGAACACATGTGAAAGTTTGATTCTTTTTTTCAAGAGAATGTACAAATTATTTTTTTTTAACAGATGTTAAGAAAATAAACAGAAAAATACTTCCATCATTAATTATGCAAAAAAAATAAATAAAATGTTGATTTAGTGTTTCAATATGCTTATAAATTACGATAAAACTTGCTGAGTATGCAGTTTTACGGTTGATGTAAAAATGGAATGGAAACTTTAATTTCGCTTCATTTTAATCTTTCTTAATTTTTTAATTGTGCCCCCCAAACGAATATAATCAAAACAGTAACATTCAACAATTGTACTTTATGTATATAAAACACAAAATATTTATTTAAAAAACAAATTTAAAAAAAAAAGTTTATAACGAAAGGGAAATAATTCCATTTTTTAAACGAAAAAGTCAGTTTACCTAACTTACTGTATTAATGCTATTTTTTTAAGCAGAAAAAAAAACAAAGGTAAATATCCAGATACGCTACTACAGAACACCGACCACTCTAATTTGTTTTTGTATAGGTAATTGAGGTCGCTGACAACGAATCTGATAGTCAAACTTGGGGCAAATTTACCGTTTGCATGGTATTTACCCCTGAACCCATAAACTTCTTTCCCCCATTTTGCAGCTTCCGTTTATGCTACGCGCATGCACGCTGTAGCATAAACGACGGCTTCACCAACGTTGGGGGGGGGAGGATATTTTTTTTTTCCAGGACATAGAATTTTCTAATTTTCAAAAATACATTATAGCGCTTTTTGGGTGGAAAATTTAAAATTAGCTGAAAAGGAAATAAAATAAGAAAAGGAAAGCACACCAAGTTGGAGTAAGGGGGGGGGGGTTAATTTATCTGTTTTTTTTTTTTTTTTTACCTGGAACATCGAATTTTCAAATTTTCCGTAAGTAACGCACCGACATTTACCAATTAGAACACTATTTAACATTTTCCGAAGATTTTACTTTGTACATTGGGGGGGGGGGGATGTGATGTTGGGGCGCGCGCGCCCCAACATCAGATTTCAACAACAACAAATTAGAGTGGTCAGTGGGGTTTGTATTACTGTACACATAGATTCGAAAAAGTTGTCAAAAAACAAATATATAACAAATAAATGTTATCAAAGGCAAGATAAGTTACTTTTCTACCAAACTGGATATATTTTTCGTGTTTTTATTCAATGTAACATATTGGGTTTGTATTACTGTACACATAGATTCGAAAACGTTGTTAAAAAACAAATATATAACAAATAAATGTTATCAAAAGCAAGATAAGTTATTGTTCTACCAAACTGGATATATTTTTTGTGGTTTTATTCAATGTAACATGTTTATTCAGCTCGAAAAACATACAGTGTTTACCGATGTATTGGAAAATTCAAGATGGCGTCTGATTCTCTCTTTAACACGGTAAGTTTGGGAAAAGGTGTTATAAATAAAAACCCAGATAAAATACTGTTAAAAACTCGCTATGTTACAGTGACATAGGTTGACATATATTCGGCGGGTTTTTAATAGTATTTTGTATAGTTTTTTATTTATAACACCTTTTCCCAAACTTACCGTGTTAAAGAGAGAATCAGACGCCATCTTGAATTTTCCAAGTCATCGGTAAACACTGTATGTTTTTCGAGCTGAATAAATATGTTGGGTTTGTATTACTGTACACATAGATTCGAAGAAGTTGTCAAAAAACAAATATATAACAAATAAATGTTATCAAAGGCAAGATAAGTTACTTTTCTACCTAACTGGATATATTTTTCGTGTTTTTATTCAATGTAACATTTTTATTCAGCTCGAAAACCATACAGTGTTTACCGATGTATGGTAACATTCAAGATGGAGTCTGATTCTCTCTTTAACACGGTAAGTTTGGGAAAAGATGTTACAAATATAAAACCGGATAAAATACTGTTAAAAACTCGCTCAATACATGTTACTGTGACATAGGTTGACATATATTCGGTGGGTTTTTAATAGTATTTTGTATAGTTTTTTTTATTTATAACACCTTTTTCCAAACTTACGGTGTTAAAGAAGGTGTGAGACGCCATCTTGAATTTTCGAATACATCGGTAAACACTGTATGTTTTTCGAGCTGAATAAATATGTTACATTGAATAAAAACACGAAAAATATATCCAGTTTGGTAGAAAAGTAACTTATCTTGCCTTTGATAACATTTATTTGTTATATATTTGTCCCCCCCCCCCCCAACAAATTAGAGTGGTTGGTGTTCTGTAGTAGCGTATCTGGATATTTACCAAAAAAATAAATATTTAGGTTTGGCTATAAATTCCTAAACTCATTTCACCGTAAATAATTTAGGTGACTGAAATAGGAATCTAATTGAATCTTTAATTTCCTGAATAGTATCCGATAATTCATTTTTCTTCGAGTTATATCAAATACATTAATACGGACTTTAGGGGCTTTTTTCGTAATGTTACTGTAAAAATTATTTTTTATTGTTACAAATTATGATGCTTTAAAAAAGCAAAAATAAATTCTTGCGTTTACTTAGTAACTTTAGTAAAGGTATTTTTTGTTTAAACAAAATAAAACATTTTAACTAAGAGTTAAGTAAAAATAATTAGTTCATTATATTCTGCGATCATTATTTGAAAAATACTACAATTTTCATTAAAATTCGTTAATTTCCTGATTTTTGGTGAATTTTTAAGTAAAGGGAGGAGTCAAAATGTGTATACACTTTGAGAGCCGTCATTCATTTTGAGACCACGTGTGGTTAATTTAAATATCCAGTTTGGCAGAAAAGTAACTTATCTTGCCTTTGATAACATTTATTTGTTATGTATTTGTTTTTTGACAACTTTTTCGAATCTATGTGTACAGTAATACAAACGCAAACTTCGGAGGTTGGAATGCCCCCCCACACACACACACACCTAAAATGTACTTGGAAAAATCGATTTTATAGTGAGATTTAAGAATGGTTAGTCGAAAAAAAGGTGAAAAACAAAACAAATAATCAATAAATAATTGTTACCAAAGGCAATAAATGCTACTTTTTTTTTACTTACAAGTGCTTTTCTAATGCGGGTGTGTGGGTGCCAAATACCTCCAGATTTTCTAGAATTTCCTGCTAGATTGTAACCGAAATCTCCAGATATAGCAGGAAAACCGCTAAATTGTAACACTGGTCACGTGACAGGAAGCGGTAATAAATAATTGTCCCTAAATAAAAAAAATGGCCTCTCGACACAAAGAAATCTACCTATTTATCATAGAAAAATTAAGTATAATGTTATAATAAAAAAGAAATATATAAAAACACACATGGATATAGTAAACATATTATACCAAAACGTGGAAGCCATCCGTCCAGTGGTTTTTTAGACAATTAATTCCGAACGAACCAACATTTACATTTTTATATATATAGATATATATAAAGATACAATATATGTATATAGATATGACATAATCTTTATAATATATGATAGGAATGTTCCATGATGGGAAACGGAAAATACAAAAGTTTTGCAATAAAGAAAAAACATTGATAATATATAAGTAATTTTGATTTTTGATTTTTCCATTATTATGGATATATGTTTCTAAAACTTTTTCTAAAGTCTCTTCATTAGTACATATAGAAACATATTGGTTTCTGTCTAGGAGCAAAGTATAGTATCTGTTCTGATACTACACTTTATCTTGTCTGTCCTCGATCGGCAAGGAAAAGATCCCTCTAGACTGAGGCAATTTTTATTTGTATCTCTTTGAAGAGCTGAATTTTCTCCACATTTACAACCTTGTGTCTAATTCTGCCCTTGTGAGGAGACAAGTAACAGAAGCCTTACAACAAATAGATGTCGATATAAATAACAGATTTAGATGGAATTGCTTAAAGAAAGTTGCTATTTCTGTTTAGCAAGATTAACAATCAAATATTTTTCAAAATTATTTTACTAGTGTTTTTATTACTTAGCACTTGCATATCATGCAACCAGGGATTTTTTTTGTCAACCTCTAAAGCCACGATTGTTGAGATCGCTCGTTCTCTGTTGGCTGAGGTATGGTCATGTGCAGTTCTAGGAGGTCTGCTATCCCAGGTTTGCTTTCTCACCCTTTGCTAATCATCTGAGGTGGAATGCATATAGGGGCTATTAGGGGGATGCATACAAAGGCTGCCTAGGTATTTTTTTGCAGGTTAGAATGCTCTTACTCTAGAGCGCTAGCTTTTTAAATTCCACTTTTCCGACCTTGTGTCACATTTTCTTACAATGAAATGGAGATAAATATTCTCTATGTTGAACAGAACCAAAGTTTTCAAGGTGGTTTGTTCTCTGTTGACCAAGGTGTATGGTCCTGTGCAGTTCTACGAGGTCTACTCTCTCAAACTTTACCTTCTCCTCTGTTAAAAGGTGTTAGATACCGCTCCCAGAGAATGTTAAGAAGCATTGAGGCTGAGATCAGAGCTGCCAGAATGACATGGGCTGAACTGAAAAGGACCAGCCAGAACTGGGTCCATTGGAGGAGCGTCGTTGTGGCCCTATGTTCCTCAAAGAATCAAGAGGCCTAAACTAAATTAAACTCAGGGAATGTTAACAGGGCCGCCGAAGAAGTTTTTCCTCTTGAGTGGTGGCTTTTCAAATTCTACTTTTCTGATCTTATCACATCTTCCCACAGTGGGAGGAAGATAAGCATTCAAGTTTTTTTTTTTTTTTTTTTTTTGCACTTTTTTCGCAATACACAAACAGGGAGAGGGCTACCCATGTGGGGGAAATACATCTCAATTTCAGCTTTTTTTTTTTTTTTTTTTGCCATTATTCTACAATGGCAATGTTTTTTGTCATAACTGGCATCTTGCTAATTTTCCTGAAATTGAAACTGTTGTCTAACTTTCTGGAAATACTTTTAAGATATGTATCCATTCACACAATCGGTTAAAAGCATTTTCAAGTCCAATGTGAACAAATTCTTGTTGAGCTGCCTTAAATATTAATATTCTGCCCAATCACTAATCATCATGGTGCTGTTTCACCATTCAACTGATATCATTGAACTCTTATCCTCGAGTGATTTTTAGGCTTTGATAAGTGGTGACACCTTAGTAAAAAAAAAAAAAAAAAAATATGAAGAACAAAAAAAAAATTTGGACATCGATTTACAATGTAGGCCCAATGGGTCATAGATCGTCTATGTAATATAATCGCAAAACAAACTTAACATTTTTTTTTTTTACAAAATTGTCTATCAACAGCAGAAATAATAAACATGCATAAAGATCAATCTTATAAAAATGATGTAATAATTAGTGTTGGGACGATTCCTAATTTTTATACGATTCCGATTCCGATTCCAGGAAAATATTGATTAACGATTCCGATACCAAGTACGATTCCGATTCCTAGGGAATTATTGTTTTGAAATATACCAGGTAGTTTTATACTTATGGTCGGTAGTTCCCAAATATGTTCTCTAACTTTGGAAGAGATATGTTATGTCTACACCAGTACACCGTCGTGTTTTGGTTTAAATAAAATTATTATATAATAAACTAAACGGAAAACTTAGCAAAATTTATTTTAGAGAAAATTTATTTTACTTAATTGGAATACAGAAAAAAAACTCAAAGAAAATAGAATTTATCCTTCAGAAAAAAAACAAATAAAATAGAATTTATATAACAGAACAAAAACAAGAAAATTAGAGAATAAATACACACGATTCATTATTTTGGTCCTCATAATTAACAGATTTAATGAATTAAATAAAAAAAATATAGCGGAAGAGAAAGAAAATATATACTAATTAAATATAAAAAAGATAAATATTTAATTTAATAATTTATAAATGAACGTGCGTAATGAAAAAAAAAACAATATACTATGTGACATGGCGCCGTAGATACAAAATAACCTTTCCAAAGTTAACGACCATATATGAGAAATACCATTAATCGAAAGTTTTTGTGTTTTATACCAAAAAGGTAGGTATAGCGAAAAGTTACAATTAAAGGAATTTCAAAAACGATTTTTTGTTTGGCTATTGATAGTTGTATTTGTGACGGCAGTTCTTCAGACCTCCATAATTCACAAGTAGTAGTTAACACCTATTATTTTTTATTACTTTTTCATTGCTTTTACACGTAGTTTCTAACGTGAAGAATAAGTTTAGCCAAACTAATTTTGAAATAGGGTATATCAAAGGAACACATATAAAAATGATACCACTATAAAAAAACAAATGAAATACTAGATAAACTTGAGCAAACATAATTACCAAAATTACAGAAAACGATAAAAAAAAAAAATGGTGAAGTTTGTTGAGTGAAATGAATTATTGAAAGAAAATTAATTGAACTAATAGAAATGTTAAATAAAAAAACGTCACATTTCAATATTTTTTTAATAATTAAATTCTCAGGGTTGTCGAAATTAAAAATTAAGTGATTTTTTTTATTAGACTTCTTTCGAAGCTTGTTACCTTGAAAAATACATTTAAAACCCTGTTTTTTTAAATAAATTGAAAAATAAACGCAATTAAAAAAATTTAATTGATAATTGAAACTTTAAAAACATATTAAACATTGAAAAATTACTTATCTCACAAATTAACGTCCAATAAAGTAGATCCAGTCTTCATACAAGAATTCGGTTATAATAAATACATCTTTCCCAAACTTAAGAATTAAATCTTTTTTTTTTTTTTTTTTTTTTTTTTGAGAGAGAGAGAGTGCTTTAAAATCGCCGGGGAGTGCCGCCTAAAATTTTAAAAAAGTAAATTTTAGGAATTTAGTGCCTTTCAAAGACGGTTATCATAATTTATTATCATCATTTAATTTCCTTTTCCCCCCCCCCCACCTTTCCACGTGGTTCAGTAGTTAACCAGTGCTCCTGTTGCTGTCAGTCAGCTATCTTTACCTAAGTTTTAATTTCTAGTTAAAAGAATTTTTCATGAATAGAATCAGCATTTTTAAAAATTATTTTTTTAGTTGTATATATTGTATTTACTCTTTGAAGTTAAGGAGGGTTAAAAAAATTGGTGACACCTAGATGGTGACGTAGGCAAAAAAAAAAAAAAAAAAAAGAGACACTGCGATTTCGACCCTCATTAATAAAACTGCACTGAGTGACTAGTTGGTAATTTTTTGTTCCTTTTCTTTTTTATTTTGCTCCTCCAATTTATTTGGATGCATCATAGTTAAATGTTTTAACATGTTGGTTGTGGTCATGTTAGATGGTTTTATTCCTCGCGATATTTTAATTTGACAGACTTTGCAAATGGCTTTCAACTCATCATCTTCATCAACTTCAAAAAGTTTCCATGGAAGACTTTTTTTGGACTTTGGCGTTGTGCGTTCTATCCCAACCATTATCAATGGAGCAGAGGTCATCTAGTCAGCGTCAGACAGGGCCAAATTATAGTGTTAAAAAAGCTTCAACCAGAACTTGCTCCCATACTTACGAAACTATTTAAGCGCTGCCTTAAGGAGAAGTGCTTTCCGACCCCCTGGAAGACCTTATCAGTTTGCCCTGTGTTTAAAAATTCAGGTGATAAGTCCTCTCCCTCTCAGTACAGACCAATAAGTCTCCTGTGTGTTATGAGTAAGTTGCTGGAATCCATATTAAATAGAGAAATAGTCAACCACCTCAGCAGGAATAACCTTCTTAGTGACACACAATATGGTTTCCGCTCTGTAAGATTTACCGCAGATGTGCTGACGGTTATATCCCACAGGATTAGTGAATCTCTTGACAAAGGCTTCCTTTCTAGGGCAATTGCTCTTGACATATCAAAGGCCTTCGACAAGGTATGGCATAAGGGTCTACTTCACAAGATTTCCAGCTACCGTATAACTGGAAATGTGTTCTCTATCATTAAATCTTTTCTCTCCGATAGGCTCATAAGAGTAGTGGTAGATGGACAAAAATCGGAGGCCTGCAATATAAATGCTGGAGTCCCTCAGGGGTCAATCCTGGGCCCAACTCTCTTCCTGATCTACATCAATGACCTCTCTAAACACATACTTAAATCATTCGTTGACATCTATGCTGATGACACGACCATCTACGGCAACACATCAAAGGCTGTAAATGACAAAGTTCTCTCGGATTCTCTCTCCTGATCTCGAGCGCGTGGTTCAGTGGGGGAAGATGTGGCTGGTTACCTTTAATGCATCCAAAACCAAACTCCTATCCTTACATCATCAACGCTCTGATCCCCATCTGGCATCAATTGTGATGGATGGCTCTCGTCTGGGTGAGGCCCCGTGTTTTGACAAGCTTCTGGGTTTGACCTTTACTCCTGATCTGAAATGGAACACGTACATCAAGTCTGTTGCCAAGGTCGCTGGAAAGATGGTGGGATCCTTCTACCGCTCCAGAAGATATCTCACTACTGATGCAATTCTCTATCTATATAAAAGCCAAGTATGTCCAAGGATGGAATACTGTTGCCATATCTGGGCAGGAGCTGCCAAAAACAGCCTATCATGCCTTGACAGAGTACAAAATAGTCTTCGTGGTTTAGTGGGGGATGCTCTTTTCTCTACCCTGCAACCTCTCTCCCACAGAAGAGACGTTGCGAGCCTATCCTTGTTTGATCATTATTTTCATGGCAGGTGCTCGTCTGAACTCCAATCCCTGGTCCCCCCTCGCCAATCTTTCACGAAAAACACCCGTCTAGCTGAATCCACTGTGAAAAATTTCCCCCACTCTATATCTGTGCCTAAATCAAAACGCGGATTCCATGAACAAAGCTTCTTTCTTAGAACTGCACACCTGTGGAACTCTGTTCCGTCTGCCTGCTTCCCTCCGGACTACAACTTGGATGTCTTCAAGTCCAATGTTAACAAATTCCTAATGGACCGCCCCCCCTAATTAAACATTTCATCAAATCTTCACACTAACGTAATGTACTTGCAATAACCCTTATCCCTGAGTGGCTTCCGGGCCTTGATAAGTGGTGATCACTGTGTAAAAAAAAAAAAAAAAAAAAAAAAAAAATGCGCTAAAAAAGACAAAAAGAAAAAAATATAAAGGGATGGGGCGGTAAATTGTACCAACCGGTAGTTAACAAAAAAAACTTATAGAATTTAATTTTTGAAACCAATGTATAAAAGTTTACATAATGAAATGCAAATATGCATTTTCTTTTGAATTTTTTTTTTTTGGTTGACTGTGTTCAATTCCCACATGGTTGATGCGGTTCAATATTGCTAAACTATAAGTCTAAAGTAAAATTCTATTCATAAATACTTTTTAAAATGAAATTATTTAATTAATCGTAAATATTATTTAGACATAAAAATTAATTGATTACAAAACCTTTTAAAAATATATATATTAATTTCTTTTTCGTTCGGCAAAAAACTGCGCAAAACTTCTAATTTTCAATTTAAAATTCTAGAAAAAAGATTATATTATTCTGCTTTTAATATAATCAAATTCAGGGTTTTATCTTTCTGGAGAAAAAAATTTAAAAAATGGATTTTATTTCAATGAAATTAAAAAAAAAACTTGACTGACTTGAATTAATTACCCTTTAATTAACGAAGGGGTTATTTAATAACTTTAGGTTTGGAAGAGATAGGTATGGGGTCGATTTTTTGGAAACATCAAAAGAAGCCGACAACTGTCAAAACTTTGCGAAATAATACAACGTGATCAATTTCATTTTAGAGATATTTCTTTCAAAAGCCTTCTTTTAAAAAAAGAAAAAAAAGTACATTGTTCTATTAAACCGTTTACTGTTTAAATAATTTGACTTTGCTCGTTTTATTTTAAGAAAATATAAGTTGAAAAAGCATTTTCATTCAGTATTAGAAGATTTGTCAGTAAAAAAAAAACAATCGCCAAAAAGATAAGCGGTTTTTTTTTTTTACTCGCAATGTAGAGCCCTGCATACTTCTTTTCAAGTTAACTCTTTTGTAGTTTTGATTACAATAGATCTGAATGAATGAACCTTGTAAGGGAGGGGCACTAAGCATTGCCCTGTTAATAATGAATTTCTTTGGTTTCTTTTTATAACATGCTACATTTCTCTCTTGCGGTTAGAAATATCAGGAATTTTTTTTCTTTTTTTCAACATCAGACTAAAAGAATCGTAATGAAGGAATCGGAAAATTAAGGTATTTTTTAACGATGCGATTCCGATTCCGATACCTCCCAAAATACACGATTCTTACGATTAACGATTCCGATTCCGATTAATCGTCCCACCACTAGTAATAATCTTTGCAAATATTTTGTGATTTTTTTTTTGTGGCATATTGTGAAAATTTTACTGTTCCACAAATGAAGGAGTTACTTATTTCACAATAATACTGCCAAGCCTTTTATAGATATCACTTTCATATTTATTGCATTTAAAGCTTCCTAGCTTAGTGATTAGAGAATTTCTAATAAGCTTAAATAAGAAGAAAGGGAAATAATTCTAAACTCTATATAAGTAACAAGGAAACAAACGCAACAATTAAAAACAAAGTAGAGCCTTTGTGTCTAAACGGTTTGTATAGGGTGTGTGTGTACACACGCACATATATTAGTGTTGGAATAATTGAGCTTAAATTGAAACTGTTTTTTAACTTTCTGGAGATACTTTTAAGAAACTTTTTGAGGTATCGGAAAAATTTCAGACTAATTTCTAATTCCAAAAATGATTCTTTTATTTTTTTATTTGTTTGAAACGTAATTTTCAATTAAAAATGGCGCAAGTGGATAAATAGGGGAAAAAATGGCACAAGTGAAAAATCTAAATGAAAATCTCGATGAGTTCAGCAAAAGGAGAACAGAAGGAGATTTGCCAAATTAAGAAGAAAATTATATCTACATTTAAAATTAGATAAGTGCTCTCCACTACCTACCCACTCCGAAATTCTATATTTTAGATGATTTTAGAATTGAAATCGGTAATTGTATAGAAATCGGGGCGGGGGGAGGGATAGTATTGGAATTATCCCATCACTATATATATGCATATACGTATACAGCAATAATACTATTAGATAAATTTAATCCACAGGGCTGGAAATAAGCAACAAAATAAAACCCTAAGTAAAAATAATCCTCTCAAAGGATATAAATCGGTGCCTTAAAAAGAGAGAACATCTTTGAGGACTGTATGAGATAAACCAAACGGTTAGAAAAAACTGAAGTTTGTCTAATTTTTCACTTTTTGGTTCTTTTTGTTTATTCCCAGCGTGTGGACTAAATTAGCCTTCTTTTTTTTTATGGTATGTTAACTATACAAAAACAAGCATCAAAATATAAGATAAATAGTCAGTGTAGAAGAAATTTTGTTTTTAATAGAATAATCAAAAAAAAAAAAAAAAAAATCAAGGATGTGTATAAAATGTTATTAATTATGTTAATGAAATGATGGGATTATCTTGAATCAAACCACAAATGCATCGCATCATTATTATTATATCTGTATTGATATAACGTTAATAATATAAAAATATATTTAGGGCTAGAACGATACACAGAAACATGCATATTTCATTACCACAGGACATAAAAGACATTGCTACAAAGTAAGATGGGCTCTCTACTGTGTTAAAAAAAAATAAAAATTTATTGATCAAAATAAGTACCATCAGAATCAACACACGTTTGCCAACAACAAGTGTATTTATGCCAGTAACGTCAAAATCTTGTGCTTTGGTGGCGCTGAAGTCGCTGAAGGCGTTTTTAATATTTCAACCATCCTGGATTTTGATATTAAAAGGTATGTTTTATATTTACTGATTGTGTGTGAAAATTTATTGAAAAATAATTGAAGATTGATATCTCTTTTACCATTTTAATTTTCTGCATTGCTTTCAGCCTTGATACATACACATATATATATATATATATATATATATATATATATATATATATATATATATATATATGTGTGTGTGTGTTTATATTCAATAAAATCTTTGGACCTTGTCCAGAATTCCCCCATATTAAAAAAAAAAAAAAAAAAAATTTGAAGAAAAGTTTGTATGTACCTATAACTGAAAGAAAGTATTGTATTTCCAAAATCACTTAAACTGATCAAGTAATTTTATTACAAAAATAAAATTTTGTGGCTAAACAAACAGCGACAATATTATGATGCCATCTTGGAAACTGCCCAAATCATGATTTTTAGAAAAGCTATTTTTAACATGGGTGAGAGGCATTGGAAAAACTAAAATTTTCTTGCAAATGATTTTCTTACTTAAAAATAAAACTACTTGATCAGTTTACATGATTTGTGGTGTACGATATTTTTTCATCAGGGTACATACATCATAAATGTTTCTTTTTGCTTTTTATATGGGGCAGTTGTAGACGTGGACTAAATTTTTTAATATTATGCCTTTTTTAATTTATTTTTTTTATTTTTATATAAAATCTCCTTCAATTGATGTCACATTTCTTTCTCTTCTGATTTCTAGAGCTGTCTTCCAGATTTGTGGGGATTGTCAAAATGGCCAAGCCAAGGAACTGTTGAATTATGAATTAGAAGTTGAAAACACAGTTTTAAACCCAATGAACTTGATTATTGAAGTGAGTGCTTGAATTCTTGTATTTCTATCAAACTTTTTATAAAAAAAATGTTTTTAATTCTTTGGCCAGCTCTTAGTTTATTGCCTTTCAACCTTTATATATATATATATATATATATATATATATATATATATATATATATATATATATATATATATATGGGACAGTTTTAAAAAAATATTCTTTTGTTTTGCAAGATCTTTAAGATTCTAACCGCTCCTTTAAGTGCAATTTTTAAAAATCTCTTTTGTACTTGGTTCACTGGATATATTTACCAGTTAGTTTTTAAAATTCTTTTTCCTGAGTTTAGTTGCTCCTATAACTGGAATGGAGATCTTCCTAAGAGTCCAGTTTCTTTTCATGGCCTACATAAGACCTTGGTACTTTTTATCTTTCGCTGTCAACTCTGTTTAATTATGGCACTAACTTCTAAGGTTGTTTCTTTGTCCTTACCCCATATGTCAGGTTTAATAGCTCAGTTTTCTAAGTACATAGTTGTAGGAATTCCTGCCATCAACTAAAATGAAGTAACTCTCTCTGATTTATTTTTTTCCAAAGTATTCCCCTATGTTTTAAGGAATCTATATAAGGGAGTATCTGCGTATGTTCAGAGAGGGGAATGGATTGAAAAAAGGAGAAGGAGGTGGGGTATAGAGAAATTTTACTAGAAATGTTACTTTGGCTCCAGGAAATGCCAGGTAGGTCTAATAATATATATATATATATATATATATATATATATATATATATATATATATATATATATAAAATTATTATTTAGTTTAAACTTAATACTAGGTGATAAGTTTAATATATATACAATCCAATAGTACTCAACACCAAAATAGTTATTAGTAGAACTGTATATAGTGGTTGTTTGGTTTATGTTGCAACCGAAACAACTCACATGTGTATTAAACAGGGAAACAAACTGAAAACATGAGGGTAACTAGCAGAAAAAATCTGATGTTATAATACACAAAATTCATAATGAAAAAAAAACAAAAAAAAACAAGACCTCTCAATGTAGATGCAAAAAACTCTGAAACATTAACCCTGGACCTTCATCACTATCAACTGAGACCGTTCAACATTCTTACCTTCTAAGCTAACTTGCCATTAATGGAAGAAATATGAATCGCTTAACAAATTTTTATAATCATTTATTAGCTTTTGCTTTACGATATCGATAGTTTGAGAGAATTTAATTATTTTAAGGGAAAAATTTTACGTTTATGCATAAGTGGAAACCATCCTTTCCTCCATCAGGATGCTTCAACTTTTTCTCTGATATTTCATTGGGTTCATTACAAATTTTATGCATTTTAGCATATAAATATAAGGAAGATGTAGCTTGCTTGAAACATTGTGCAGTGTGTAGGGAGTTGTCTGGCAAAAATACATTCTGAACTAAGTAATTGTACATGATTTTTTTTTTCTTTCTTGAAAATTTGAAGAACGTAAGATACCATTGATACATTACACTGGTAAATAATTGATGATCTTAAATTATTGAAATCTTTCAATATTGTCATTTGTTCTGTTTATCTGTTGTCTCATATCCAAGTGTTTTCATTGTCATATCCTTCAAACACAACTCCTTACAGAGATGTATATATATACTAGCAGGCCGAAAAATGCATTTGATATTTTGATTAATGCAGATTTTGTATTTATTATTGGATCCAATACATAGTAATGATTTAAAAAGTTTAAAAAAAAAAAAAAAAATGAATCTCGCGCCACCACCGAGAATCGAAACCAAAACGTTTAGCTTATGATTTACTTTTTCCTTTGATGTTAATGCCTGAGTTATGAAAACACGTTTGCTGCAAGGCTAAAAATTAAAACATTATGTATACATTTGATTTACATTTGATTTTCACTTGGCAAATTTGATTTTTTTAATTTTCACACTTTTGCACCGATTTTCCCTGGCTAAAACCTAAATATAAAGTTCAAATACCCTAAATATTAAGTTTCATGTCTGTAGATCAAAAACTGACAGGAGTTTGGTAGGCAAATTTTTAAACAAATATATATATACGCATACATAAATATATATAGAAGGAGGTTTGTGTTTACTATAACCTTTTTATGCAAATATTGCACAAGTATAAATCATGTAGAATATCTGCATGAATATAATTACACGTAATTGTTAATTAAAGCTGACCATCCCATAAGGTAACTGAAAAAACTAAATGGGAATTAATTAAAATGAATGTTTAAAAGAATTTGCGAATTAGCTAGATTTTTTTTTTTTTTTGTTGATGAATGCAGTTCTATGACCCATATATAACAAAGTTGTATTTTCTTTTTAAATAAATAGAAAAAAGGGTTTTTAATATTAATATCAAATCAAAAAAAATTATAGAAGTATAGATGTGCGTGTGTGTGTGTGTATGTATGTATGTATGTATATATATATATATATATATATATATATATATATATATATATATATATATGCTTTTAAATCAGTTATAATTACAATTTACTTTGAGTGATGCATCAAATAATTCTGGTATGTTTTTGTGCTTTGTTTACATAATAGAATTTTTGGCCTCTAGGTATTAAATAAAATAAAATATTGTTTTTTTTGTTTTTGTTTGTTTGTTTTTTCAGGTAGAATAATAAATGGTAAAATGTTTCTATATTGCGTTTACTACTATTACGTCAGATTTGTATTATTTTTTTTTTTCTCTCTATTTTAGAATGATATCCCCACAATCCTGAAATTACGGAAAAACTTAAATAAATTAACACTCGACATGGATTCTGCACGCAACAGGTACATATTTTTTGTTTTTATTTTTATTAAATAAAAAAAAAAAAATGAATGTTTTTATAAATACATGCATCCTTCTCTTTTCCGTTATCGTTTCGTCCAGTGTTTGCTATAGAAATAAGCCTCTTTTCATGAAGAAAGAGGACACAAGGCGATGTTCACGGAGTTTTCTTCAAGATTTTATTTGGATACAATTGATTTAAGGAGAGAGAGACTAATGTTCTCTTAGCTAATTATTTACTTTCTGTGATGAGTAACCTGCACAGACAAACATTTGCCTTAGATTATGAGGTTTTCTCATTTGCTAGGCTTTCATGGAGAGACTGATTTGAAAATCTTTGTTTCTCCCAGCTCAAAAAACATGACGTTAATGGTCAATATCACTCCGTTTTGTCTATGGCATTTGACCTGTTGTTCTCTGCCTCAACATTATACCTCTTATTTCCGGAAACGATTATGGATTATTATCATGCACACAATGTGACCGTTGTTAAAATTCAACTTATCTCCTTTCCCATTCTGTTTTAATTTGTTTGTATTTCGTTATGGTTAAGACGAAGGAACACAGCGAAGACCTCAGGAAGCGTGTGATAGCGTGTCATTCCAAAGGGGAGGGTTATGAGAAGATTTCTAAGAAGCTAAACCTTTCCAAATCCACCGTTTGAGCCATCGTAAAGAAGTTCAAATTCACAAAGTCACGTTATGAACTTATATTTACTGTTATTCTTATTAAAAAAAAAATTTTTTTTACTATTTATCCCAGATGGACAACTGCAGTCCGCCAGTCACAGATGAACAGCACAAATATGACCGCAGCTTCCTATAAAGCTGATATCATCCGTGGAGAATTCGAGGAAGCGTCCAATAAAGTGGACAATGCCAAAGTAAGTTGAAATTTTAGAGAACTTTGAGTTATTTTTGTTTGGACTATTGTTTAAATCAATAGTAATGTATCTTTGCTTTGACCGATGCACCTTCTGTTGCATAGGTGAAGGGTTTACAATTAATTCTTGTCTTGTTGAGGATGATGATAATTCCAGTCTGCCATTTGTGAACTACGCAAGTACTTGCTTTTTCATTGAAATTACTATGTGATGACTGTTTTTAATTATAATTTTTTTTTTAATTTTTAACTATTTGCTAGTGTTGTAAATATTGGACATTGTTTTTAATTCTTTAAAAAAAAAAAAAAGGATGAAGGTTTCAGTCAGTGTCTTAAAAATTGATCAACATTTTTGTGAAAAAAAATCACAATTTTTGTTCAGCAGTTTACATAACTTGCCCAGAATATGCTGACGATAACACAGTTCCTATTCTGTATAAGTACCTTTTTTTGTGTCTCCCATGGTCATCATTATAATATAAAAAAGCCAATATGAATTCTAAGATAATTGATATGACACTTAAAAAACAGAGAAAAATTTCCTTGGATTAGTTTCCGTATTACATGTTTTACACATGAAATAAAAAGAACCACAAATTGATAAATGTGATAAATTCCTTCAAACAAAATGACTGATAGCTTTGAATAAATGAAGACAAATTCTTATTTCAATCCATGATTTTTATTTCAATCATAACAATGGTTAGAATCCTTTCCAAATTAAATTTCTAGGAGTAATGACTGAAATGTTATCAGCTAAAAATATCTCTGCTGATTGATGGAAAACTTTCCTCCAGTCAGAGATTCTGAATGTTGTATCTCTTGGCCTGTTATAAGAGTCTCCTTGATGTGTCCTCATTTATTTTATTTTTCAGGATATGCTGGCGACTGAGATGCTCAACTTTATTGCAAAAGAGAATGACCATTGTGAAAAACTTGTGGCAGTAAATATTTTTTTTTCTTTTATTACATGTTATTATTAATTATGTTAAAGGATGAAATTCTTAATTTTATCAACTAAAAATCTGTTTTTTGCTTGCATGTTTTAGGGTTATTATAAAGGAAGAAACACGTGTGTGTGTGTGTGTGTGTGTGTGTGTGTGTGTGTGTATATATATACATATAGTAATTTATAAAATATATATGGCGACTAAGCTACACTGAATATTCTGCGTTTCATCCACTGTAGGATTCGTCAGGCTTATGCAGTGTCGCCATATATATTTTATAAATTACTAACTAGCTCTACCTACATATTGAGCACTTTTGAAGTAAATACTTAAAGTTTACGCATAAATCTATACTTTCGTATATTAAATTTATGTGAGTAAATGAAGTAGTTATATATATATATATATATATATATATAAGAAATAGTGTTTTGGAAAGCATTGTTTATATTGGAAATTTCAATTATCAAAAATAAGCTGTTAGAAGGCCATACAATGCAATTGAGTTTTAATTTTTTTGTTTTAGAGCAGGATTCCTGTCTAAAGTTTCCCTATATTAAAAAACAAAAATAAAGGAAAATCTGTAAGATGTATGTGTCTGTGATAAAACAAAAATATCATATTCCAAAAATTACATAAATTGATCAAATAGTTTTATTTTTAAATAAGAAAATCAAATTTTATCAGCATCTAAGGAGTGGCTGTAGCCATTAAACAAACAAAAAAAAAACAAATTAGATTTATGTTGTAATGTCTACAAATTCTTATTAATTGCTTAAAAATTATTTTTTTTTATATATATATATAAGAATTAAATTACTTGATTAATTTACATGATTTTTGGAAAATATAGTCGTCTCATCATGAACAAATCTTACAAATTTTTTTTTTAATTTAAGACCTACTCCTTCACCAGAATTTCAAATAAATAAAGTAAAATAGCTTTTCTTTTTTTTTTTTTTTAATTTGTTTGATGTTGAGGTGAATATATAAGATTTATTAGCAAAGAACATAAATTATATTCTTGTTTTAGAAAGCACTGTTATCATTGGAAATTTGAATTGTTAAAAATATTAAGTCATTAGTAGTGCTATGACAACAGCATATTCTTTTCCTTGTTTTGATTCTCAGGTATATATCCATTGATATCTTATATTTTATGTAGAGTGATGTGATCTTCTGTTGATTAATTGTGTCTGTGTCGGATATATACTCGAGAGTAAAAACAATGAAAAGAATATGCTGTTGTCATAGCCCTAGTTATTAGTAAGCCATATAATGCAATTGAGTTTTATTTATTTAATACCAGATTAATTGAAAATGGCCATCCTTCATAAAATAAAAAAAAGATGAAAAAAAAATAAAAGGTATTTTACTGTATCTTTATTTGAAATTCTGCTGCAAAATTATATCTTCAAAAATTGAATTGAAAGAATTAATAAAATTCAATTACATTGTATAGCTTTCTAAACCAACCCTTTCAGGTATTCAAAGAAGTCCAAATAAAAAGTTGCAATAGTAATAAAGGTATTCAAAAGATTACAAAGTCAGAATTTATCTAGCAAGTAACAGTATCTTTTTTATTTGTATATTTTGGTAAAAGTCAAAACTTGATTTTTTTTTAATCTTTTTCCATTTCTAGTCAAAACTGCTTACATTAAATTTACAGTATGGCTGTAAATCTTTGCATATCTATTCCTAAAAACGACAAACTTTTCTATTAGCAACTGTTAAGTTTCCTCCTTAACGACCTTCCATGTTACCTGTCCCCCTCCCCACTTTTTTTTTTTTTTTTTTTTATTAATTGTTTTTAATTATTTCATTTCAGCTCATGACAGCTCAGGCAAACTACCATAAAAATGCCTTGGAAACAATTGATAGGGTGATACCCAAAGTAAAACAATTAATAGGTATGTAATAAGACTTCTTTTTTTTTTTTTTAACTTAAAAAAAAAAAAATTATTTGCAGTTATAAGATACTCACACTGTCTACCTTTATTACCTACTAGCAGGGATAACTGGCATTGCCTCTGGGTAAAGTGTACCATAACTTGTCTCTTCTATGCCTCCCCCTCTTCACCTCATCTTTGTTCAGCCCATTCTTCTTTCTGGACACATACGCACGCACACACACATGCACACACACACACACAACTTGAGTTGGCATAAGGGAAATAATCTGAAAAATAAATCAGCCTTTTCCTTTTAACTTATGGCTGAAAAACATGATGACATTAACATTAAAAGATATGTGTATGTCTTGATAACATTAAATGATATGTGTATGTCTTGATAACATTAAATTATATGTGTATGTCTTGATAACATTAAATTATATGTGTATGTCTTGATAACATTAAATGATATGTGTATGTCTTGATAACATTAAATGATATGAATGGCCATTTGACTCCCAAATAATAAATCTTTTATTTTTAATTGTAGATATTATACATCTGGGGTTATGTTGATTTAGGGAGACAAACAAAACATACCAACTTTGTGGGTGTTTGTTGTGTATTTTTCAAGTTTTGCCCTTTATATAACAAAAGATATAGCATGTTGTTGGTGTGAGTTGAAGAGTCGCTTACTGGGCATTGAGGATCAACATTCTTTGAGTTCATAAAAACAAATAAACTCCCTACCACTTTCTGTTGTCATGAAACCACCCTTCTAGGCATTACCTTCTGTTTTAAGGATAATTTTATGGCTTTTTTGTTATACTGTTTCAAAAGGGAGGGTAGTACTTGTTATGTATATCTGTTAAATTCTGTTAGTACTTGTTAAGTACTTAACTTTTGTTAAGAGCTTGTGTGAGTTGTAAAGTTGTTTGTAAAAGACAGGAGATTGCAATTTTGTTGAGTCGGCCATGTCTGTATTTTATCTGACTTGGCTAGCTTGAATTGAAGAAGAAAAAAATAGGGTCACCAACTTCCAAGTAGAATACCAACATCTTTACTATAATAAAATTAACTTTAACGTTTTATTAAAATAGAAACATAAGCATGCAAGGCAAGTTTGTTCAGCAGGCAGACTTGGGTTAAAGACAGAATATTAAGATCTGGAGTTTCATTTCGTCTTTGAAGATCCTACAAATTTCTGACCAGTCTTCGCCTAAGTCTCCAATAATTCATTAACTTTGCATAACTATTTTATTTGCATAAATTTCCTAACATTGTCTTTTTTACTACTTTTTTTATAATCTTATAGACAGTAACCCTGCAAAACCTGTGTATGGTGTTCCTCTCAAGGAACATTTAAGAGTGACTGAGAGAACGGTAGCGCTTGTTATTGAAGCTTGTGTTTGTACCTTACTTGATGCTGGTCTGGAAGAAGAGGTAAGATTTTTACAATTTCCTGAAGCCTTTTTATGTAATAAGTTTTCTTTTCAGTGTTTTAATGCTTTGTGTGTTTTTGTTTTCATCTCAATTTTTTGTGTGGTGAGATCCTACCATTTTGGCTCTAGTCAAAACCTATTTGTATATGAGTCACAAGATGTTTATAAATATATATATATATATAATGATTGGTTGCATTCTTATCACCTTCTCAGCTATATTGTGAAAAATGTTTTCACTTTTCCTTCAGTATACTGGTGTTTAAAATCGTAAAAAAACCGAAGGAGGTGAGCAACGTTTTTTACGACTGGTTTCCATAGCAACCACGTTGCTTCAGCAACTACTGTTGCTACCAATTCATCACTCTTGCGAAAAGAGAAGTAACAAGTGAAACAGAATGAAAGGTAGATAATTGGGGGGATTTTATTGAAAGCAGACGAGTGCCGTACATTGTTATTATATATGTGAATGTTATGTTTATGGGGACAAAAAAGTAAGACTGAAATTAAACAAAGAACAAGTGAATTTACTGGAAACCTGGAAAAATCATGAATTACAGTAGAAAAATGTGAGCATTAAAAGTAATATGGTTAAGCTTAAACATGGAAAAGTAAAGGACTAGTTGTTAACACTCGAAAAGAAAACGACAAGATATTCTCGTAAAAAATATAATAAATTTATACCTTAAAATATCACAGAATTAAGAATTAAAAAAAAAAAAAAATTCAATTCAATTTATAACATTATATAACCAATTCTGATGATTTAAAAAAAAAAAATTCAATTCAATTTATAACATTATATAATCAATTCTGATGATAAAAAAAAAATTCAATTTATAACATTATATAATCAATTCTGATGATTAAAAAAAATTCAATTCAATTTATAACATTATATAATCAATTCTGATGATTAAAAAAAAATTCAATTCAATTTATAACATTATATAATCAATTCTGATGAATTAAAAAAGAAAATTCAATTCAATTTATAACATTATATAATCAATTCTGATGAATTAAAAAAAATTTAATTCAATTTATAACATTATATAATCAATTCTGATTAATTAAAAAAAAATTCAATTTATAACATTATATAATCAATTCTGATGAATTAAAAAAAAATTCAATTTATAACATTATATAATCAATTCTGATGAATTAAAAAAAATTCAATTTATAACATTATATAATCAATTCTGATGATTAAAAAAAAAATTCAATTTATAACATTATATAATCAATTCTGATTAATTAAAAAAAATTCAATTTATAACATTATATAATCAATTCTGATGAATTAAAAAAAAATTCAATTTATAACATTATATAATCAATTCTGATGAATTAAAAAAAAAATTCAATTTATAACATTATATAATCAATTCTGATGAATTAAAAAAAAAAATTCAATTTATAACATTATATAATCAATTGTGATGATATCTTCAGGCTTAAGCTACGTTAGCAGCGTTGATGATCAGTTCATCTTGCTGAAAGATTCACAGCTCAACTTTAGAAAAATGATTTAAAGCTGAATCGAAGATGGGAACAGAATATTTATTTAGCAATGTTTTATTATTTGGATTATTGAAACTAATGTTCTCATTTTGAGTGTTATTCTCACAATGTTTCATCTGATGTAACCTCCAACTTTCTCCAGGTGTATTTTGGTGAACTTGAGAATTTTTGTCAAACTTAAGAATTTCTACAGAATTTCTAATGGAACTTTTTATTTAACCCATGGTGATAGCTTGCTCTCGTTCTGTCAATCATCACCGAATAGAAGTCTTAAGTAAAGCACAATTGTATTTTTTGTGTTGGCGGCACTGAAGATTGAACCTTCAACATTCATTCAGAAACATTTAACAATTTTATTTTTTATTTATTTATTTTTTTTTTTTACAAAGGAGTCACCACTTATCAAGGCCCTGAGGCCACTCAAGGATAAGGATTAATGAGTGTATGATAGCCTATGGGACAATATCGTAGTAATTGTTCGTAGTGGTGAATTGGATTTACTTAAAGGAATTTGTTTATGTGGGATTTGAAGATGACCCATAGTCATCTGGAAAGCAGGTAAACAGAACAGTTTCATAGCATGCAATTCTAAGAAAGAAGCTTTGTTCATGGAATCGATGTTTATGTTTAGGCACAGATAAAGAATGAGGGAAATTATTGATAGTGATTTCATCTAGACAAGTATTTTTCATGAAAGTTTGGCAAGACAAAAATGAAAGGGAACTTCCATGAAGATAAAATGGCTGTCTAAGACTTAGCTCAAACCGGTTTCATTAAGTGACACTCATTAATACAGGAGGAATATCAGAGGATTTCTTACGTAATCATTGAGTTTCAAGTTAATATAAAAGTGAATAATTTCTCCTCAGACCAATCTTTTTGTTTTTGGTATTTTTCCCCCAATATAGTTATTTTCCGTTTTATTTAAACAAAAAAATATAATGGACACAGAGACATTATTTAGCAAAAAAAAAAAAAACTAAAGTAAAACAAATGCTAAGTAGACTATTGAGCAATGCTGCATAGGATCAGCGAGTTATTTATAATGATGATGAATATATTTTTGTTTCTTATTCCAGGGTCTGTTTAGAATAGCAGGAATGGCGTCAAAAGTAAAGAAATTGAAGGTAAGTAAATTTTATCGTATTTGATTCTGTTTAACCTTGTCAAAAATAGGACACCTGAACATGCCATAGACAGACATTGAATTAGTTCATTGTACAAAACTACTTTTGTTTCTTAACACATTATGTGGTTGAAAATACGATAAAACATTTTTCAAAATGTTTTGATTGATTTTATACAATTTTTTTTTTAACCTTTTACAAACATTTCATCAAAGTAACCCATCTGTATAGGTCCCTCCCCTCTGTTTTTTTTCTTAGTGCTGTCAAATACCCTGCCCTGTATTGATGTCAAACAGAAAAACCTTTCCCTAAAAATATACCTTATTAAATGTGATCAGGGTACTGCTTGTATGTTGAATCCTATGGGACAATTGATGAGACTTATGGATAGGCAAAAGTTTCAAACTTTGACAGGTGAAATGACCAATGGCTATACAGTTTTAATAAACACTACCTCCTCCAACAAACATTGGTTATTGTAACAGAAGTTGACTAGAATCAAATGGTTTGCTAGTCATCAAGATATACGGAATCATGTTGACACACCGGTTCTCATTAGATCATTAAAGTTAAGCAATGTTGAGCTAAGGCGACCATTTGGGAATACCAAGGCCTATATATAGGACATCAGCACCTCCTTGTAAGAACTGTAAAAACTAACATCACTTTTTTCCCTGACTGAGGTAACTGGAGACGCTTAGTATCTTATTTCCATAAAACTTCCTCCTTAACAGGAAGCCAGTTCAACCTGCCTAGGGTGAATGCTGTTATGTGCTGATGTTTTGTTCATCAAGTCAACTGTGGAATAAACAAATTATGCCTGCTTATATTGAGCCCAAAACAAATTATGATGTTTGAAACTAGGTATCCAAAGGTTTGCAGTTGTAATGTAAGCAGCTCCAACTACGAATGGAGAAAGATCGATCAAGTTTTGAATTTTACTGAAATATACAAATAAAAAAGGTCTGTTACTTGCCGGATGACTATTTTTCTATCAATTGGAGAGATCAAGTTCCAACTTTTACGTAACATTTTAGATATCCTTACCACTTTTGTAACTTTTCATTTAGTGTTTTTTGATACTTTTTCATTTACTTAAAGGGTTATGTTAAAATTAAAACAGCAAACAAAATTTTTGTACATTTTGTTTTATTATGAACCAGCATAATTGTTTGTTTTAACTAAATAGTTTTCAAAATTCTGAAATATTTTATGATTTTTAAAATATTTATTTACTATATTAATACAATATTAAAATAAAATAGTTCAGTTCATATTGTAGGGGGAGAGCAACCTCTGGCATGTGGACCAAATCCGGCCCTCAGGTGAATTTTGTTTGGCTTGCCACCTTACTTGAAGCACAATATAAAGTAAAACAAACCAAATTACATAGACAGTTGAAAGACTGAATGAATATATTATCACAATTCAAATTCTTATTTAAATTTACCTGAGAATGTGTTTTACTTTTGATTTCAATTTATCAAAATTTAAACCTAAAGAAAATTTTTTTTTTATGTGTGAGTTGGGTTTGTGTCTGAACGTGCATGCAAGTGTAAGAGGCATAATCGTTTCTCTATCCTCAGATATTTTAATTTTAGTGTGTTTATCATATCTTTATTAAAAAAAAAATGTATTTGTGTGCTAAATTGTTTTATTTATTTTTATAATTATCATAAGGGTTTTCATAAAACGTTTTAATTTTATCTTCATTTTTAATTTCTTAAATATTACTTGAAAACTTTTATTATTAGAATAAGACAGTTTACAAAGTAAGCTGTAATCTTGTTTTAGCATCAAATATAGCATTTAAAATTATCATATTTATAGAATTTTTAATACTTTTTTTTTTCTCCAAACACAAAGAACTTATTTATATATTTAATAATGTTATCCTCCATGTAACCAAAGCTGTTTGCTTCTCCTCCCATAATCAGCATAACTGTTTAGCCCCCATACTCCAAAAGGTTGCTGATCCCTGGTGTAGAAGTACTGAAACAACATTGCAGAATGCATTTAAATACAAGATAGAATCAACAGTTTCTTCTGTTAAATAACTTTGTTCCAAAAAAAAACAAAGGCATAATAATACATTCAGTTGGTTCATTAACATTCACCAGTCTGGGAAGTCTCTGATGAAACTCTAAAATGATGACATAACTATTGAAATTTTCTGGATACCTATTCCTAAAAAGTACCCAAATTATTTACATAACTGGCTACAACTTACTTTTTATCCTGGATGGCTGTTTACAGCTAACTGTGCAGAATGAATTATTTGCATGATCTCATCGTGTTGCCCAAGATGTTTGGAATATCTACCAATCCTCCTTTCTGCTGCAGATAGAGCACAAAAATTGGTCACGCTTCAACCAGCATGGGTGACAATTATCACTGAGAGCAATAAGCAATTCATCATCCGTATCGGCTCAACTACATTCAAGCTAATGTTGGGATGATTAATCAGAATCAGTATTTAGAATTTTTGGGAGTATCAGATGCAGAAAAATTGCACCTATTTTCCAATGGCAGAATGTTCTTTTTTTTTTTCTTTCTTTTCTTTTTTCTATTCCTTTTTTCTATTCCCCTTTTCTATTCCTCTTTTCCTTTTTTCTTTTCCTTTTTTCTTTTCCTTTTTTCTTTTCCTTTTTTCTTTCTTTTTTCTTTTCCTTTTTTAATTTTACATTTTCCTTTTTCTATTTTTCTTTTCTTTTTTCTTTGATTTTTTCTATTTTTTTAATTTCTTTTTTGCTTTCCTTTTTCTTTTCCGTTTTCTTTTCCTTTTTCTTTTCCGTTTTCTTTTCCTTTTTCTTTTCCATTTTCTTTTCCTTTTTCTTTTCCTTTTTCTTTTCCGTTTTCTTTTCCTTTTTCTTTTCCTTTTTCTTTTCCTCTTCTCTTTTCCTTTTTTCTTTTTTTTTTTCTTTTTTCTTTTCCTTTTTCCTTTTTTCTTTTTCCTTTTTTCTTTTTCCTTTTTTCTTTTTTCTTTTTCCTTTTTCCTTTTTTTTTACCTTTTTTTCTTTTTTCTTTCCCTTTTTTCTTTTCCTTTTTTCTTTTTTCTCTTTCAATTTTACATTTTCCTTTTTCTATTTTCCTTTTTCTATTTTCCTTTTCATTTTTTTCTATTTTTTTAATTTCTTTCATTTTTCTTTTTTTTTCTTTTTTTTCTATTTTTTTTATTTTTTTTATTTTTTTTCCCTGTTTTTTTTTTTTCTTTTTTTTCTATTTTTTTACATTTTTCTTTTTATGTTATTTTTTCTTTTTACTTATAACCTTAATTTTCCATCATTGGTACTAATGATAAATATTTACTAATTTTGAACAACCAGTAAAACTAAGATAGATCACCCCTACCCACAAGTGTATTTTTATGTTTGCAAAAATGTATACACATATTACAGTAATCCAAAAATAAAACAACTCTACAGCTATATAGTTAGAGATTTTTAAAGTTTTTAAAGAATTCAAATTAGGAATTTAGAACAAAATGTGAAGTATATTGAGATGGGGGGAGGGGGCTGAAATTGTCCCATAACTTATTCAAGCAAGAATCTTAATTCATACAAATTTTTATTTGAAATTTCATTCTTTGATTATTTTCTGTTTCAGGCTTCATTTGATGCTGGCATTGTAGATATGGAGGAATATGTAAATGATCTACATACTGTAGCAGGTACGTTTTGATTTTCGTCCATTTTCTTATTGATGTTTACTACTGCTTTGGTTGTTTTCATTCAACTTGAATGACACTCATAATTTTAAAATTAAGTTTCATGTTATATATTGCATTTAATTTAGAAAACAATGTATTTTTAATTTTTGACATAAATTGAAATGTAAATTCAAATAGTTAAACAGGGGTATTTTATTTTTCGGCAAACAATGATTTTTTTGCTTAATGTTACTCTTAACTAGCAGGGCTACCTGGCATTGCCCGAAGATATGAAATACAAAATAAGAGACAAAAAAGTGTGCAACATCTTTATATTAAAGCTTCTATCTCCCTCCCTCCCTCCCTCCCTCTCTTTTTCCCCTGTGAAATGTGCTGCTATATATTCCAAAATTCATAATGATCCATTCATTAGTCTAGGAGATTGTCCCCATTTGAGTAGTCGAGTTTCGATCTTGGCTTGAGGTAGTTGCTTGTCTAGCCGCACTGATGAGTTGTGATACAGCGAAACAGTTCTGTATGTGGATGACTATATATACAAATTTAAGACTGTAAAAATCTATTTTACATGAATTTATTGTTCAACAAGATACTCAAATAAGATGTATTGACATTTCCTTAATCGGCAGAATTTCAATGAAATGCATTCTTCTCATCAGAGAAAAGAGATTAGCAAATATTATAGTGAATGAATAAATTTGCTGGTACTGGCATAAATTGAAACAGCATTATATGAAAACTAGTCATAAATTCACAAAAGAAAAAAGTTTTAGTGCAAAAAGTTGATAAAATGGGGGAAAAAATTGAAGAATTTGGAAAGATACTGTTGACAAATAGATTAAAATAAAAAACCAAAATACATGTAATAATCCAAAATGTGTGTCATCCAGGTTTGTAGAAAAAAATTTATATATATATATATGTATGTATCTCTACTATGATAAAAAAAAATATATATATGTATGTATCTGTACTATGATAAAAATTTATATATATATATATATATGTATGTATCTGTACTATGATATAAAAAATATGTATGTATCTGTACTATGATAAAAAAAATATATGTATGTATCTGTACTATGATACAAAATATATGTATGTATCTGCACTATGATACAAAATATATGTATGTATCTGTACTATGATAAAAAAAAAATATATGTATGTATCTGTACTATGATATAAAAATATATATTTATGTATCTGTACTATGATATAAAAATATATATTTATGTATCTGTACTATGATAAAAATATATATGTATGTATCTGTACTATGATAAAAAAATATATATATTTATGTATCTGTACTATGATAAAAATATATATGTATGTATCTGTACTATGATAAAAACAATATATGTATCTGTACTATGATAAAAATATATATTTATGTATCTGTACAATGATAAAAATATATATATATGTATCTGTACTATGATAAAAATATATATTTATGTATCTGTACTATGATTAAAATATATATTTATGTATCTGTACTATGATAAAAAAATATATGTATGTATCTGTACTATGATAAAAAAATATATGTATGTATCTGTACTATGATAAAAAAAAATATGTATGTATCTGTACTATGATAAAAAAAAATATGTATGTATCTGTACTATGATAAAAATATATATGTATGTATCTGTACTATGATAAAAAAAAATATATATATTTATGTATCTGTACTATGATAAAAATATATATGTATGTATCTGTACTATGATAAAAAAAAATATGTATGTATCTGTACTATGATAAAAATATATATGTATGTATCTGTACTATGATAAAAAAAAATATATATGTATGTATCTGTACTATGATAAAAATATATATGTATCTGTACTATGATAAAAAAAAATATATGTATGTATGTATCTGTACTATGATAAAAAAATATATATATATGTATGTATCTGTACTATGATAAAAAATATATATATATGTATGTATCTGTACTATGATAAAAAATATATATGTATGTATCTGTACTATGATAAAAAAAATATATGTATGTGTCTGTACTATGATAAAAAAATATATCTATGTATCTGTACAATGATAAAAATATATATATATATGTATGTATCTGTACTATGATAAAAAAATATATATATATGTATGTATCTGTACTATGATAAAAAATATATATATATGTATGTATCTGTACTATGATAAAAAATATATATGTATGTATCTGTACTATGATAAAAAAAATATATGTATGTGTCTGTACTATGATAAAAAAATATATCTATGTATCTGTACAATGATAAAAAATATATATATATGTATGTATCTGTACTATGATAAAAAATATATATGTATGTATCTGTACTATGATAAAAAAATATATGTATGTATCTGTACTATGATAAAAATATATATTTATGTATCTGTACTATGATAAAAATATATATTTATGTATCTGTACTATGATAAAAATATATATTTATGTATCTGTACTATGATAAAAAAAATATGTATGTATCTGTACTATGATAAAAAATATATATATATGTATGTATCTGTACTATGATAAAAAATATATATGTATGTATCTGTACTATGATAAAAAAAATATATGTATGAGTCTGTACTATGATATAAAAATATATGTATGTATCTGTACTATGATAAAAAAAATATATGTATGTATCTGTACTATGATATAAAAATATATATTTATGTATCTGTACTATCATAAAAAAATTTATATTTATGTATCTGTACTATGATAAAGAAAATATATGTATGTATCTGTACTATGATCAAAAAAAATATATGTATGTATCTGTACTATGATAAAAAAAATATATATGTATGTATCTGTACTTTGATAAAAAAAATATACATGTAAGTATCTGTACTATGATAAAAAAATATATATTTATGTATCTGTACTATGATAAAAAAAATATATGTATGTATCTGTACTATGATAAAAAATATATGTATGTATCTGTACTATGATAAAAAATATATGTATGTATCTGTACTATGATAAAAAAATATATGTATTTATCTGTTCTATGATATAAAAATATATGTATGTATCTGTACTATGATAAAAAAATATATATGTATGTATCTGTACTATGATAAAAAAAGTATATGTATGTATCTGTACTATGATAAAAAAATATATGTATGTATCTGTACTATTATAAAAAAAATATATGTATGTATCTGTACTATGATATAAAAATATATGTATGTATCTGTACTATGATAAAAAAAATATATGTATGTATCTGTACTATGATATAAAAATATATATTTATGTATCTGTACTATGATATAAAAAATATATGTATGTATGTATCTGCACTATGATATATAATATGTATGTATGTATCTGCACTATGATATATAATATATATGTATGTATCTGCACTATGATATATAATATATATGTATGTATGTATCTGTACTATGATATGATAAAATATATATGTATGTATCTGTACTATGATATATAATATATATATATATGTATCTGTACTATGATATAAAAAATGTATGTATGTATGTATCTGTACTATGATATAATAAAAAATATATGTATGTATGTATCTGTACTATGATATAATAAAAAATGTATGTATGTATCTGTACTATGATATAATAAAAAATATATGTATGTATGTATCTGTACTATGATATAATAAAAAATATATGTATGTATGTATCTGTACTATGATATAATAAAAAATATATGTATGTATGTATCTGTACTATGATATAATAAAAAATATATGTATGTATGTATCTGTACTATGATATAATAAAAAATATATGTATGTATGTATCTGTACTATGATATAATAAAAAATATATGTATGTATGTATCTGTACTATGATATAAAAAATATATGTATGTATGTATCTGTACTATGATATAATAAAAAATATATGTATGTATGTATCTGTACTATGGTATAAAAAATATATGTATGTATCTGTACTATGATATAATAAAAAATATATGTATGTATGTATCTGTACTATGATATAATAAAAAATATATGTATGTATGTATCTGTACTATGATATAATAAAAAATATATGTATGTATGTATCTGTACTATGATATAAAAAATATATGTATGTATGTATCTGTACTATGATATAATAAAAAATATATATGTATGTATCTGTACTATGATATAATAAAAAATATATATGTATGTATCTGTACTATGATATAAAAATGAACTTTGGTAGTTCGTTCCCTATGTACTTGTAAAAGGCTGGGACAATATTTTTTTAAATTTCACACGAAAGTACTTGATGTGTCCGGGAGTGTTCTTATGTAGATTTTGTATTGGAATGCATCCGATAAGTATCGAAAATTGATAATCAGACAACTCTGATTAAAGAAGAAAATTCAAGTTCGACAATAGTTAACACTTTTATACAACCTAATATCGCAAGTGCATTTGAAAAATTTTATCATCGTACAAGCAGAAAAATAATTATTTACGGATAATTTTATAAAATCAACGGTAGATTCTCTACAGTGCAATGTAAACTACAATGTATTGTGGACTAAGTCACTGCGAAATGCATGTAGAGCCTCCTCCTAGTACACTGTGAGGTGAGGTCCCTAACTAGAGCAGGCAATCCATCAATTTGATTTAAAAAAATGGTCTATTTTACCAATTTCAAAGACAATAGACGTATGGAAGGGTGGAACATTTGTTGATCCTCATTCAATCTCGGATGATGTTGGGTCTCCCTATTAGTATAATCAATTAAGCAGCACAGAATTTTTTACTTTTAATTCATGTAGGAATCGTCCTATAGCCTGTTGGATAGAGCTACTCTCAACTCACTGATTGTTGGTTCGATCTTAGGAGTAGGATGGGTTTTGGTCTAGCTACGTCGAATAGCTGTCATACAGCAAAATAGTTTGTGTGTGGTAACTATGTAACCCCCCCCCCCATTTTCAGATTGAGCACTTGGTAATGATATCCTCTGCTACTACTCATCTATATATATAAAAGCGAAAATGTGTTTATGTATGTTCGCTTTTTGTGTATGTCCAAGAAAGGCTTTTTTAAGAAAAGCGATCGGTCGGCTAACAACTTCTTAAAACTTTTTATATCACATAGAAATCATACTATCTCTGAGTTAACAACGGAGCTCGCCTGTCTATTTAATTTGCTTGACTTCGGGAAGATAAATATTTAACATTTGTCGCTCGCCGCATGTGGATTATGCTTTTTCCTATAATAAAAGCGACACTTATTCTGGCAGTATTTTTCCGGTGGCGATCGCCGGAAATGTCCGAAAGCAATCAGCTTTGATCAATGTGGAAATATTTTCCTTATATCAAACAATTGCTATTCAATTTGGACAAGGGGAGCTGGTCCCCCACCAACATCTTGGGAAAATAAAAATAAAAAAAGGCGTTCCCGCAGTAAATAAAATACTATCTCGCAGTCAAAGTTGACCTCATTAAGTCATTAAAACGTGCACCTGCCAAATCTAAGTAATTAAATAAATTCAAACGTGTTTCTGTTAGTATTTTGTGGTGGGCCAATGGTTAACGTCACACTCTTTTTTTCACACTTTAATTTCCAACTTCGCCTCAAGAGTTCGGATTCGATCCTCATACTCACCTGCCAAAGCTTTTTTTTTTACCCCCCCCCCCCAGGAGTTTTGATTTACCCAAAAACCACACACACCTCCAAACATCCGGGCAACGCCGGGTACCCCTCGCTAGTCTATAATATAAAGCTGTATGTGTGTGTGTGTCTGGTCACGAATAGGCTCCTATATGAAAACTGATTACATATAATGATAGAAGATGTATCGAGACACAGGAATGGGTATGTTTGATCTGGCAGAACAGTGGTTCATTAAAATTGTGGGGTCTGCATTCGCGCCTGGTCCACAAAGTATGGAAATAAAAAAAAAAACGTTTACAAGTGTTTTTGATATAGATGTACATAAGAATACTTTGATAAGTATGTTTTAACTTAAATAGGGATGGTATAATAATATTGTGGGGTCTGCATTCGCACCTGGCCTCCATAGAATGGAAATAGGTACAAACTTTAATAAAGACTTTTCATATCTATCTGTGTAAGTATACTTTGATAATTATGTTTCTGTTTGAAGAAATATGGTATAATAATATTATGGGGTGTTCGTTCGCACCCGACCTCCATAGAATGGAAATATGTCACAAAGTTTAACAAGGTTTTTTAATATAGATCCACAGAATATTGTGATAAGTGTTTCAGTGTGAACAGGTATGGTATAATAAATTATGGGGTTTATATATTTTATTTTTATTTTCATCATATTTTGCTTTGGTTTTGATACCCCCAGATTCAACCCAAATTTACAACCCTTCGTTTTCATAACCTATCATACTTTCATAAATGAGAGTCCATTTTCTGTAGGCTGTTTTTGAACCCAGTCAACGACGGGTACTTTTGCTAGTATCTATATATTAATACGATAGCTTCTGTGTTATTTTCTGTGTCACACTTACATCCAGGACATTTAATTTTGTACTTCCATTTCTTGTCATAAATAATTTTACCAAGAATTCTTCATAAGTTTTGGTTTCAGTTTCGATTATAACTGATGCCACTCCAGTAATCTATATTTTTTTTATAATTTTATCTTTTTATAAATAATTTTACCAAGAATTCTTTATAAGTTTCGGAGTCGATTATGGCTGCAGGAACTCAAGTTATATATAGATACATATATTTTTTCATAAGTTTTTATTTCAGTTTTGATTCAAGCTAATGCACCCAAGTCACGGATATATATATATATATATATATATATTTCAAATCACAACTGTATAATATATAAAAATCAATAGAACGTTAATTCTATAATAATATATATGAAATCTACAAGAATTAAAATATCATATTTAAGTGTATTTTATGACCGGGCTTTGCCGGGCATTTGTACTAGCTTAAATACTTTTGCAGTTTTACCAAAACGCTTCAATAATATCAGAGCGTCTCCATTTACACTGAACATCTACAGAATGCCAACATCAATATATTACATAGTCCTCTGTGGACTTTCCACAGGTTCCACTAGTATAATTTATAAATAATATACCTACAGATACTAGTGTTTCATGCTTTCACAATCATTAGTGCAGGAATTGACAATTGCTACTGGTCAAGAGATTCAAACCCAACTACAAAGTCATCTTTGACTCCATTTGCTAGGATGTTACCTCCAGGCTACCATAACTGTGACATAAAATATCTGATGGAGGTTGACATACTGTAAAACCTAGCAATGATGTATAAATGTTTTGCTCTATTGTCTAACTTGCGATAATGTAAATATTTTGCTGTTTTTTTTTTTTCCAGGTGCATTGAAACAATATTTAAGAGAACTTCCTGAGCCACTGTTGACATTTGAATTGTACAAAGAATTTATGCAGTCAATGCAGCTGTGAGTAGATCGACCAAATTATCTTTAATTATTGCTAGAAATGTAGCAAAGCCTGGTGCTAATTCCAGGGTTTTGAAACCAGAATGGCTGCCTGTATGTTCGATGATCTGGTGTGTTGTTATTGTTTCTTTGTTGATATAGAAAAACAGTATAAGGAAGAAAAAAATTTGTACAATCTGCTTTTGACTGTTGTGAAGTGGTTTCTGGGTGGCAATACATAGATATGAAGAAATAAATGGATGAAAACGATTCTATGGCTATCAACAATATAAAATGATTTATTAACAATTTTACAATTGGGAGAATTACTATATATGCAGAAGACTTAACTGTCTGCTGATTAGTTGATTTCGGTAAGCGTTCTCCGTTGAATTTGTGAAGGCGTATGAGTTATAAGACATAAATATGAAGAAATAAATGGATGAAAACGATTCCATGAAGTACAACAATATAAGATGATTTATTAACAATTTTACAAATGAAGAAATTAAGAATAAGTTGGTTTAGGTTAGCATCCTCCATTTTAGACTTCCCTGTTTTTATATATATAGTTGTCTGGTCAACGCAGAGGAAGATAACCCTGATCATGTCAATCATCTCCAAATTTCTTTTGGCACAAAGTAACTTTATTGTACAAAGAACTATTTTCCTTTAAACATTTTCCAGATGGAATTTATCTTGCTTGAAACAGTATTTAAGAGCTTCCTGAACCACTGTTGATATTTGAATTCTACAAAGAATTTAATGAAACGGTGTAAATCTTTAAAATTATTTTTAATGATTGCTATGAATGTAACATAGCTCGATGCTCTATCTAGAATATTGAGCACTTTTGGCTTACTATATACCACTTACCAAATGTAATATTCTAATATTGGTTGTTGCAAATAAGCTTGCGCGTTCATCAACTTGAATTATTGAAAATATGTACCGAGTTTTTATATATATATATATATATATATATATATATATATATAACCATAAACTTTATTTAAGCACAAAGAAATATTTATACATTTTTTATACAGCGATATTTAGTTGGATTGTAAAGAGAGTATCCAGTGTTTATATGGAGCACGTGTGTTCATGTGAAATAATCATTACAGCCCATTAATTTTCATGGTGAAGTTAAGTTGAGCTTACCTCGGATAAGACAATTTTTGCATACAAGTTGTTTCATTAGGATTAATATTTGCACATGTGTACAGGCGTAAAATTGTTCTTTGTGTGCCTATAAAGAGTGACTGAGGAAAAAACACATCTGTCGCGTGTCAGGATCGAAAAGAGAAAGAACAGATGGGCGGGAAAGTTCGAAAAGGAAGTGAGTGTGCCTTGCGCGTACCCTTCCAATCAAGGGAGATAATCATGTTTATTTTTATCTTTCTACCTTTTGTGCCTTGTATATTCATGACACAGGTAAAACACTGTTATAGTAATTGCAGCCTGGGTAACATTAAGTACCTTTTTCTGTATGAAATAGTAAAACAAAACAGTGATGTTCATCCTTTCGGGCAACATGATGTTTAAACATACCTGTTCAATCCAGAATATTGAGCACTTTCATGCCACTTATCAGATAAGATACTGTATTTTTACTATTATGGCTCCCAGGCAATACCATGCTCTTTTGTCTAGTATACTACATAATAGCAAATTACAGTTCTTTCTTCTTCAAAGCTGTGTTTAAACACACCTGCTCTATTTAGGATCTTGAGCACTTTTGAATTACTTATATACCACTTATCAAATGTGATACTGTAATATTACTATTATGATTCTCAGACAAGGCTGAGCATCATTTTTATAAAGTATAATAATGTTGTTTTTCTCAGGCAACACAGCACTTAAGCATAATTGCTTTTTTTTTTTTTTTTTTTTCAGTCCTCCGGAGCAACGGTTAGCTGCACTGGCTACATCTATAAATAAATTACCAAAAATAAATTATGACAACTTTAGGTAAGTTTATATTATTACTATTTTAATGATTTCTTCTTTTTAAATATATTACTTTTTTGTTGTTGTTGTTTTTTTAGGTACATATTATCCACAAAAAATTTATTTATACAAGGTGTTCGGGATAAATTTAACACTTTTTGGAAAAGAAAGGAAATAAGACATTTTAATTAATAATCGACATATTTTCAATATTCAAAGTATATTTCTTAGAGGATTTTTTTGCTTACATTTGACAAATCACCTTGAGCCTACAACACTGCCTTTAGGTAAGACTTGAACCTTGAATATGTGGTCTTTAAATGTTTTTCAAAAGATGTCTGAAAATCAATTTTTTTCTTGGCAATCAACTCACCCTTTGTGTTGTGGCCAGTATGTGGTTAGTGTCTTTCTCAACTGTGCTTCACATATGATAATCAAATGAGTTGGGGGCCAGATTTTGAGACTGGTTAAACCATGGAAATTCACAAGCAGTCATTTTTTTTTTATGTTTAACAGAGCTGCATCCTGCTAGCACACTTTTTTTTTTTTTTACACAGTGGTCACCACTTATCAAGGCCCGGAAGCCACTCAGGGATAAGGGTTATTGCAAGTACATCACGTTAGTGTGGAGATTTGATGAAGTGTTTACTTAAGGGGGCGGTTCCTTAAGAATTTGTTAACGTTGGACTTGAAGACATCCAAGTTGTAGTCAGGTGGGAAGCAGGTAGACGGAACAGAGTTCCACAGGCGTGCAGTTCTAAGAATATATATAGCCTTCCCATAGTCATCCTCTCAACCTAGCGATTGACGATCGTCCGAATTGCATAACACACCATACCAGAAACAGCATTGAGTGTAAAAAGAACTTGATATTCTTAATATCATAACCGAGCTTTCCAATACTTCAATCCGATCAGAGAGTGGTGTCATCAGCATCGGTGTTTTCTGAAGACTATTCTCTCAAAGATGAAACTGTGAGGAATAACAAGGACTCGTGGCATGACAAAGTATTTGGTTACATTCAAGTGTAAGTAACACGTTCTGGAGGTTGATAGTTCAATCCTCAATACAGACAATACTCTGACTACAATTATGAATTACTTAGGACCTCTATCCATTCATGGCTGATGGAACAAGAGCATTTTACCCCGCAAATTAAATAAAGAGTTCTGTTCTAAATTCTATGCTGATTCCCAAGTTCAACAAGATACAGCTGAAGATAGTCGGAGGTTACATCAGCTGAAACGTTGTGTGAATAGCACTCAAGATGAAAACTCTACAAGGATCCTTAAATTATAATGTCAATCTGTTCTTAAGGCGTGTTGTAACCCAAATTTCAGTGTAAGTTGGAACATCAAAAATAAAATACTGTGCTGTACTATAATGCAACGGTTAATGACAATAAAGTATTTAAAAATAAAGGAGAAAACAATTTCTTACCACATGAATTAAAGTAAATATTAATAAAAAGAGAACAACTTCTTACCTTTATTCCTTTTGTTGGCTTGTATACTGGAAGGGACATTGCAAAGGATGGGGAGATAGGTTTATTGTGGAGAGGAAGCTGTAGAAGGTACTGGAGAAACTGGGACAGGTGAGTTTGGATTCTCTGGAAGTGAGATGGAATCTACAGAAGATGGAGAAACTGGGGTAGTAGAGACAACTGAGGGAGAGGGTGCAGGTCTTTTACTTTCTTAAAATACCGCTTCAGCTGAAACTGGACAGGCAGGATCCTCTTTTCATCACTGCAATAAATCCATGATGCCTCTGGAAACCCTAGTAAACCTTTCCAAGTTGGGATTCTGAACCTCAAAAGTTGCCAACGCTTGCTGCATCTCAGTAAAACCTTTTGCTAAGCCAAGCCCTGCCTTCTGAAAGCTTTATGTTCTGGGGTGGGTGCTTCTTCTTCTATGATCTGCTTCTCCAGTTGTATCAGGCCCTCATCAGATAACTCCTTTCCATGGGATCTCAGCAACTCTGTAACATCACCAACCTTCATATCCCGATTGTTGCCCTAAGTAAAGAAAATCAATGTTCTTTAATAACATGGTCAACTGTATCCTCAAACCCATGAAAATCATTCACAAATTGAGGACACAGTTTTTTTCCAAACACCATTCATGTTTGTTATCTTAACCTCCTCCCAGGAATCACCAATGTTCTTCACAGCATCAAGGATGTTGTAGGACTTCCTAAAGTCTTTCAGAGTCAAATCATTCCTGGTTTCAGTTGCCTGTAATATCATAACAATTGTCCTTTGGAGGTAGTAGACCTTAAACAAAGCAATCACTCCTTGGTTCATAGGCTGTAAAAGAGCCATGGTATTAGGTGGAAGGTAAACCACCTTGACATTAGGGTGAAAGTCTCTCAGCTGAGCAGGATGTCCAGGGGCATTGTTAAGCACTAGCAACACCTTAAAAGGGATACCCTTGGAAGTGCAATACCACTCCACACCAGGCACAAAATGGTTGATAAACCAGTTTTCAAACACTGCAAGTGTCACCCATGCCTTATTTGATTCCAAATGACTGGTAGCTGACTCTTCCAAATGCCCTTGGATTTTGATCCCGATACACCAGCAAGGGCTTCAGTTTGAAATTGCCAGCAGCATTTCCCCCAAGAAGTAAAGTTAGCCTCTCCTTGCTGGTTTTATGATTGGGTGTTGACTTCTCCTTGATGATGTGCGTGTGGTTAGGCATACGCTTCCAAAATAAACCTGTCTCATCCACGTTGAACACTTGCTGAGCAGAATAATCCCCTCCTTAATTATCTCGGCCAACGCTTTAGAAAATTGACTTGCTGATTTCTCATCCCCACTAGCAGCTTCACCTTTCACTTTAAGGTTATAGAATTGACCCAAGCCTTAAATCACATAAATCAACCCCTACTAGCCGCAAACTCTTCACTTTCGCTTTCTTCCCCCCTTTCTTTTTTCATCACTTTGAACAATCTTTTTACCTTCTCCTGAATCACCATAAGGCTCACTGAAATATGCCATTGATTTTGATCTTCCAACCAAAGCACTAATAATCTTTCCATTTCAATAATTATACCACTATGCTGCTTGATTATCACTGTCGCTTTCATAGGAGCAGATCCTTTCACATGCTCAACGATGCGCATTTTATCCTTAATAATGGTAGCTACAGTCGAACAACTAAGGCCAAGTGACGGTCAATGTTTGTTAGTATTGCTCCATTTTTAGATTGCTTTATAATGTCCAATTTAACTTCCATGGTGATGGCCTTTCTTTTCTTTGATGCACTACCATCAGAGGAATCTGCTTTACGCTTAGGAGCCATAACAAAGGACAAAAAGTTTTTAATAGCAAAAAGCAAAACGAAAAAAACACATGAAAGAGAGAACCGGTGTAAATAATTAAAATGGTGTATGACTGAGGCGTCAGTAGCTACACTGTCTTCCTCCCCTACAACCAAAAGACAGTGTATTCCTCTGCCATGCGCCAGAAACTAGTTTTCGTTTATGTCACTTACGACGCTAAATGACATAAGATGGAACGACATTTGATATTTTTGATATTTTTATGGGGTGCATTTGTAACCTGGAAACAGCATAAGTCGGGACTGGCATAAACCAAGGAGTCCCTGTAGTCCAAATTAATATAAATAATGACTCTGCCTCATGTTTACAAAAATGTTGTTTTTTTTTTGTTTTTTTTTTGTTTTTTTTTTTATATATGTTTATTTAATTTTCTCTTTTTTTTATCTCCAGGTATCTTGTAAAATTCTTGGCTAAGCTGGCTAGCCATTCTGATTTAAATAAAATGACATCAAGTAATATAGCAATTGTGATAGGCCCCAATTTACTGTGGTCTCCAGGTGACAGTGTGTAAGTATGATTCTTAACTTCTTATTTTATTTTTGTTTTTTTAGATAAAAAGTAAAAAACGAATTAAAGAAACAAAAATGCTAAGCATTTTTTTATGGTTCAAAATATTCAAAGGTCTTTCATATCTTTTTTTATTTTTATTTTATTTTTTTTTTTTACAAAATTGTTAAAAAAATGTAAGAAAACTAACAATTAAAGTAAAACTGATATTCTTAACATTCACTGTCCATTCATTCATTATGCAATTTGAGCAAAGAAAATACTATTTCAAAGCTAAGCAGGACAGACAAATGAAAATTCTGTTTCAAGGTTAAGTGAGACAGACAAGAAAACATTGGAAAAGAAAAAAGAAATAGAACAATTATTATAGTGAAATTCAAAAATCAAAATATTGAATTAAAGTTAAAACCAATGATATTTACTGCATTTTCATGTCGCAGTAATGAAAATATCCCAAAATTAAGAAAAACGATAAGGTAGAAAATGAATTATTAATGAAAACAGTTTTTGAAGACAATTAGCTAAAATTAAGTTTTGCTAAATTGGCCAAAGATTTTTAGTTTTCAGAAATTATTTACCTCCCTTTTGTTACAATTTGAACTCTCTGTTTTTTTATTTATTTATTTATTTTTTTTTTTTTTTGCAAATTTTGCTAATTATCTCCAAAAACTATTTTCATTAATAATTAATTTTCTAACTTATTGTTTTTAATAATTTTTGGATATGTTTATTACTGTGACATGACAATCAAGTAAATACCATTGATTTTACATGAAATTCATTATTTCAGATTTCGCTATTATAGAACTAATAAATCTCTATCATACTTTAAAAAAAGGTAGTATCAAATAAGGATCTAATAAAAAAAAATAAAAAAAGTGAGGAGTTGCAGCTATCTCTTAGTGATTTAACTATTTCCTACAATAGCATTCTCTATTTATCTCTCTCTCTCTCTCTATATATATATATATATATATATATATATATGTGTGTGTACATATATATGTATATACGTATATAACTCCTTTGTGCCTCATTCTTGTATGTGTATACCCTAGTTATTCAACTCTGCCCCCATTTAACTAAATTTTCAACTTAGTTATTTATCTCTTTATCTCTATTATTTTACCTTTTTATTTTTTATTTTTTATTTGTCTTTTTCTTGTTACCTCACTCTATTTATCTCTCTCTCTCTCTCTCTCTCTATATATATATATATATATATATATATATATATTAAGAGGTATATCTGGTAAAAAAAAAAAACAAGGATAAAGAGTGCTCAATGCATTAGTAGAGCAAAATGTTTTTTTCTTCTTACAAGTGTATTAACTTAGTTCATTACAAGTTGTTTCATTAGACAGGATAAAATTATCCATCCATATCGTCAGATGATTTAAGTTAAAATAAAAAGGAAAGATATGCCTTTTGCGATTACATATGGTTATTAAAAACCAAGAGAATGGAAGGAAGGGTGGGAAAAGAGAAGAGGGGGAAAGGCAATAAAGAAAATATATATACACACATACAAAATTGATAGGAAAATGTTTAGCTAATATTTTAAAGAAAATTTTGTCAATTTGATTTTACTGGTGCTACCAGATCAGGCTGCCCTGTGGCTTCCTGAGACGAAATGCACCTACATTGACGTTTTTTTGTTTTCTGATCTTTTTTGTAAAACTTAATTATGTTCTGCAAAACCAAAAACAAAAACAACAGCCAATTCCCCCCCACCCCACCCTTTTTATTTTATTTTTTCCTACCTTACTCCCGGTCCTGGATATGACCTTAAACTACATCCGATGGTGAGGTCCAGCTTACGGGCTTGGGGAGTGTGGAGCCACCTCTTAATTGCCATTGCTCCCAGGTCCACCCTGACCCGGAGTGGTAGTACCTGTTAGGGTCCCAACTATGGGTTAAATAGAAACAGATTTTAAAAAGGAAAAGAAACAACAAAAAAAGAAAGAAAAAGAAAACAAATATATTCTATTAAATTATCTATTTATTTATTTATTTTTTTGCCCTGTTGGTAGGGCATGAGAACAAACCGACTGCCCCCCTGCAGAGGGTAAAAATCCCTCAATGGGGCAACCAGTTAGCCGTGGGATGCTACCCATAAAGTCTTAGGACGTGATCCTGGTGATTGAGCGAACCTAAACCAGGATACATAGAAGTTTAGGCACCGCAACACATTACTTTGGCCCTTACTTCGATTAGACGGGCGGTCGGAGAGGCCCGATCCGACCAATCGGCCAGTCACGCCAAGCCCCACCATATATTGCCCATTCCAAAAACCCACTACTAATACAACACATCCCCCCTCTCCCACAAATAACCCTACTCTCTAATATATGATGGAAAGCGGTGGCTGAGGGTCAATCGATTAGGTGTGAATATCGATGACGAGGCTGTAAACCCCTCAGGATTGCTACAGATCCCATAGCAATATCAAGAGAGAACAGATAATCATTATGATACCACCAAAGTCGGTTATATCATCATTGTATCCCTGTAGAGGCTGGGCGAATGGGTTTCCCCCCAGGCTCTTCCCAAATAGGACTCCGAGGTGGGTGGGGAACAAAGATGACGAAAAAAGAAAACAAAATATATGGCTTATTCCTCCCAAAAACCACCCAACCACCCAAAGAGAACCCACTCTGATGTCTCTGACATCAGTAGCTCTGACGAAGAGACGATAAAACCAAGGAACTCAACATTCGTAGTAATAGAATCAATGGAGGAAACTCCTTTGAGCAAACTATCACCTTTTAAAATTGAAAAAAATCTTAAAACTCTAAAACCAAAGTCTATTAAAAAACAATTTAACGGCAGCCTACTAATAGAAACCCATAACGAAGAACAAACTAAAGAAATATTGAAACTAAAATTATTTGAAAACATCAAAGTCAAATGCTACAGACATCCAACCCTAAATACCTGCAAAGGAGTAGTGAAAAGCCACGAACTTGCACTTTGTCCCTTGGAGGAAATCCGGACAAACTTACAGAAACAGAATGTGTTAGATGTTCGCAGAGTTCAAATTAAAAAAAACGGTGAGAAAATCAATACCAATACATATATACTAACTTTCGATTCCCTCACCATACCCAAAGAAGTGAAAGTCGGATATATGAAAATAAATGTAGAAATTTATATTCCAAACCCCCTCCAATGCTTCAAGTGCCAGAAGTTTGGACACCATCAAGATCGGTGCACACGATTACCAGTGTGTGGAAGATGTGGAGAAAGTGGTCCACACATTGACTGCAGAAAAGATTTCAAGTGTGCCAACTGCCTGGGAAACCATGGCGCTGGCTCTAGATATTGCGAAATATGGAAAAGAGAAAAAGAAGTGACCAAACTAAAACATATAAAGAATATATCCTACCCAGAGGCCAGGAAAATCATCGAAACTAAAACATATGCAGATGCAACAAAAAAAACTAATCCAATCAACAATCAAAATGGTCATATACATGTAACGGATACAACTGACAAGAAAATTGATGTCCTAAGCAAACTAATAAAGGAAATGAAAGAACTATTAGAAGAAATGAGGAAAATGAATAGTGCAATGTCTGCAACCAATCCAAGGATAATATTAAGTAAAGACACTACTGAACCACAAAAAGAAACAAAACCACAAACCATTTCTACAAAAACAACCGAACAACCATCAAACACATCACAAGCCAGAAAAGAATCAAAAATCCCCCCAGACAAAAAAAAAAAACAAACAAAAACAGGAAAAGAAAGATCCCGATCTATATCTCGAACAGGGACTCCGACAGAAAATAGATTTGAGGGATTGGAGACGATGGAAGTTGAACACAATTCCAAATGATGAACAAAATATTACAATGGAATATCAGAGGGATAAAAGCAAACCAAAATGAACTCACATTATTAATAACAAATATGAGCCCAGCACTTGTCTGTCTACAGGAGACCTTTCTGAAAGAAAATAACACCATCAACATAAAACACTACACATCTTACAACTACATAAATAAAGATACGGACAGAGCTTCTGGAGGCACATCAATACTTGTGAAGAATGAAGTCCCTCAAAGACAAATAAATATAAACACAAACTTGCAAGCAATTGCAGTTTCAGTGACTCTACATAGAACTATAACACTTTGCTCAATATACATCCCTCCAAAAGATACAATCAACGAAACTGAGATAACTCAATTAATAAAACAACTCCCTAAACCCTTTTTTCTACTAGGAGATCTCAACAGTCACAATGTAATATGGGGAAGTAAAGAAACAAATAAAAAAGGAAAAGAAATAGAAAACATAATAAATAAAAATAATCTATGCCTCCTTAATAATCAAAACTACACCTATATGTACCCAGCAACAGGTACTTTCACCGCCATTGACCTTACCTTATGTGATCCTTCCATATATATGGACTATGACTGGAAAGTACACAATGACACCTGTGGGAGTGATCATTTCCCAATCATCCTGGAAAGTCTAAGTACTAGCACTGAACAAAAAACTCCCAAATGGAACCTACATAAAGCGGATTGGGAAGACTTCCAGGAACAGTGCAAAAACCAATTAATTATCGAAAAGAATGATGAAGATGACCATTTGAACTACTTCATTAAAACACTCACAAACATAGCAAATAATACCATATCGAAAACAACCAAAACCAACAATCACAACAAACCTTGGTTCACAAAAGAATGCAGAAAAGCCATCAGAGCTCGACGAGCTGCGTTGAGAAAATTCGAAAAGTATCCAACAAGCGAAAATCTGGATTTCTTCAAAAACAACAGAGCGAAAGCCAGACGAATCATAAAGGAATCCAAAAGAACAACCTGGAGAAATTATATATCCAAAATTAATGTGAATACCAAGGCGAAAACAGTTTGGAACATGATGAGGAAAATAGAAGGAAAGTGTAGTAGTACACCAATATCCCACATCTCTAAAGGCAACAAAATATACACCGATCAAAAAGACATTTCCAATAACCTGGCAGATAATTTATCAAAAATTTCATCATGTGATAGACAAACAGAGAAATTCAAAAAGATTAGAGAAAAGGAAGAGAAAAAGAAAATTCTATTTAAATCACAAAATACTGAAAAATACAACCAACTTCTTACCTTGCCTGAATTAAAAGAATCGCTAACCAAATCCCATGACACAGCTACAGGGCCCGATGAAATTCCATATGAAATCCTCAAAAAACTTCCAGAAACCTCAATGAAATACCTACTTGAAATTTTCAATATTATATGGTCCAGTGGAAACGTACCCGAGACCTGGAAAGAGGCCACAATAATACCAATCCCCAAATCTGAAAACTCAAACATCCAATCCCAATCAAGTAACGTCTCAGATCCATTGAATTTCAGGCCAATAGCTCTAACAAGCTGCATTTGTAAGACCATGGAAAGGATTATAAACAAAAGACTAATCTGGTTCCTGGAAACAGAGAATCTTATTACAGAATTTCAAACAGGATTCAGGAAAAACCGAAGTTCAATAGACCACATAGTCAGACTTGAAACCTTCATCAGAGAAGCCTTTGTAAGGAAAGAACATTTAACAGCAGTGTTTTTTGACATGGAAAAAGCCTACGATACTGTGTGGAAGTACGGTGTTACAAGGGATCTGAAGGCGCTTGGACTAAAAGGCAGAATGCCAATTTTTATTGAAAATTTTTAAAAAAATAGACGGTTCAGAATAAAGGTTGGCACAGCTCTCTCGGACTTGAAAGAACAAGAGAATGGAGTACCTCAAGGGAGTATACTGTCAGTGACCCTGTTCAGTATCCGAATTAACAACATTGTAAAAAACCTTAACCCTGGGGTAGATTGCTCCCTATATGTGGATGACTTCCTAATATGCTGTAGATCTAGATATATATCTATAATAGAAAGGAAGCTTCAATTGTGCTTAAACAAAGTAATGAGATGGACGGAAGAGAATGGATTTAGATTCTCCAAAAGAAAAACGAAATGCATGCATTTCTGCAAACTAAAGAACATGCATAATGATCCTGTCCTAACCATGGAAGGAATGCCCATACCAGTTACTGACCAGTACAAATTCTTAGGGATTTTATTTGACAAAAAGTTAACATTCATCCCACACATAAACTATCTGAAAAAAAAATGTAACAAAGCTGTAAATCTTTTGAGAGTGGTAGCACATACCGATTGGGGTGCAGACAGGGAAACACTCCTTAAACTTTACAGAGCACTAGTCCGCTCAAAGCTAGACTACGGTTGTTTCATATATGGATCAACCCGAACATCATATATAAAAAGCCTAGACCCTATTCACCATACTGGCCTAAGATTGGCCCTAGGAGCATACAGAACTTCCCCCGTGAACAGTCTATACACGGAAGCACACGACCCCCCACTAGATCTAAGGCGAGAAAAGTTAGCCCTTCAATATTTACTGAAACTGAAGTCTTGCCCAAACAACCCTGCATACCAATGTACCTTCTATCCTAAATATGAAGAACTCTTTAACATGAGAAGAAAAACTATCAAAACGTTCGGGCTCCGAATGAAGGAAAGCATTGAAGAATCGAAAATTCCAATCTCCAGCATTCACAACTTCATACTGCCTAAAACACCCCCATGGACCATGAAACAAGTTGAAATAAAACTCAACCTAAACAAAAAGTCCAAATCTACCACAAACCCTATTGAATACCACGACGAACTTCAACATTTAAAATTACAATATTCAGACTACACCTTTATCTACACAGATGGGTCTAAAAGCAACAATCACACTGGATGTGCAGCAACGTACCATAAAACCACAATGAAGAGAAATCTTCAAAATGAAGCATCTATATTCACTGCAGAGACTATAGCTATCGATCTAGCACTCAACATAATTTCAGAGGAAACCACCAAAAACTTCATCATTCTCACAGATTCTCTATCAGTCCTATTATCTATACAAAATCAAAAACAAGAAAATCCACTAACAACAAAATTAATAGAAAAAATCAATATCCTTTCAACTACTAAAAACATTATTCTTGTCTGGATCCCCAGCCATGTGGGGATCAAAGGCAATGACAGGGCAGATACAGCTGCAAAAAGATCTTCTCACCTTCCAACTGACAATTTTAAGATTCCACATACTGATCTTAGACCCCAGATAAAAGCATACATACAGGAAAAATGGCAACTGCGGTGGAGTCAGCAAGAGGGCAACAAATTATACTCAATCAAACCTGAACTTAAGGAACGATATCCGGACATCAAGAGATCACGCCGAGAAGATGTGATACTGACTCGGCTGCGCATAGGGCACACCAACTTTACTCATTCTTATATACTAAATGGAGAATCGGCGCCAGAGTGCATCCCATGCCAGGAGACACTCACAGTAAAACATATCCTAGTTGGGTGTGATGACCTTGCCCCAACTAGAAAATTATATTATACAGAAAGCAATATGGAAGACCTTTTTGAAAAGGTCAACTCAGCAAATATTCTAGCATACCTAAGGAAAGTAAATTTATATAAGAAAATTTAAGGAAATTTAAAGTCATCCAAATATACACATCCATGTATAAATACAACATTTAATTTCTTAGTTCAATTTTATAAAAAAAGGGAGGAAAGGCTGAAAAAGTCATTCCCCCCCTCCCAATAAAAAAAGTTAAAAAAAAAAAAAAAGGACTCCGGCATTAAATGACCACATAGGTTGATATGCCGTAAAATCAATCAATCAATCAATCAATCAATCAATTTGATTTTAGCTCTCCACAGAATAAACCAAATTATATTTTGTGTTCTGTTATTTATATTATTATTGATTTATCATCCTATTTGCTGTTTTGTTTTTTAAGCTGTTTCATATTCTTTTTGTGCATATATATTTATTATTGTCCTACGGATTTGCTTCAACCTTGCAGGTGGATGATTAGTATTTATTAATATACTAGCGAGGGGTACCCGGCGTTGCCCGGGTGTTTGGGGGGGGGGGGTAAAAAAAAAAAAAGTAAGTATGAGGATCAAACCCGAACCGTTGAGGCAAAGTTGTAAATTAAAGTGTGAAAAAAAAAAAAAATGGGCGATGTTAACAATTGCCCCACCGTGAGATGCTAACGGAAAGACGTTTGAATTTATTTAATTAGTTGGATTTAGCAGGTGCCCGTTTGAATGAGTTAATGAGGTCAACTGCGGGATAGTATTCATTTACTGCTGAACGCTTTTTTTTTTCCACCCCCAAGATGTTATAGGAAAAAGACTAACCCACATGCGGCGAGCGACAAATATTGAATATTTATCTTCCCGAAATCGAGCAAATTAAATAGACAGGTGAGCTTCGTTAATTGTGAGATATTACGATTTGTATGTGATATAAAAACTTTTAAAAAGTTGTTAAGCGAGCGACCGCTTCTCTGAAAAAAGCCTTTTGTTGACATACAGAAAAAGCGAACACACATACATACATACATACACACATTTTCGCTTTTATATATATAGATAATGAGATGCTGTTTGGTTTTGATGTGGACAATTTGGTCTGAGGAGTCTTAGGCTGTAGCTGAAACATGTAGCCTGAAAATGTTTGTACAAATAAATATTTATACTAAATAAAAATACACACACACGCAATATCTTGAGCTATGTAATTTAATCAAATATTTGTGAGAATTTTTTTTTTAATAGTTTTAAATAACAGTAAAATGAGTTGAAATTTATTTTTAAAATGGGTGGGATAGGAAATTTGATCTTTTGTAAATGATTCAAACAATTTTTTTTTTCCTGCTAACCATCAAAATTTAGAACGACATCTCGTTTTTTCAATGTAAATCACATCAGACACGTTCCTCAACATTCTAAAGAGCAGACTATAATTAGTCTGCTCTTTTATTTAAAAAAAAAAACGTTTATTATCAAAACAAGATTGATTTAAACAAAATATTGACTCAGCATATCTACAGAAACGGAAGAAATTTGAAAGACATAGTGTAGGGTGGAAAGTATGAACCTATGGATAAATACCAACATTGTTACGTTGTTATTATGATTGATAATTCTTCGTCTTTTAATGAAAAGAAAAATTTGCCAGTGGCTGTAATTTCTCTCTGCAACAAATCTTGTCATGCATAATATTGCATGTTCGTTCGATGGAACAATGTGGAGCATTGGATCATCCTGTAGAATGATGGATGACACGTGCTGAATTGTGGAGCAAGTATTGCCTAATCACCAACCACTCTTTTTCCGATTCAGCACTGCTTGATTCCAGTGGCAAGAAGTCCAGAATGATTGAAAACAATGCCAAGTTAAGCAGAAAGTACATACAGCACTTGGTATTACCAAATGGTTGCCGATTTTAGTACTGACCAGGCTCAACATTGCATAACAAACAGTAATGGACACATTTGGTTGTAGATTTGATTGGTCTTTCTTTTTCCTCTTTGTGTAATAGTGACTGTAATAGTTTAAAAAATTAAAAACATTATTTTACTCTGGATCTCCAATTTATTTTGTTGCTTTATTTTTCTGTTTACTTATACATTTTTACTACTAGATATCTAGGTCAAAGGTCATGGAAAAAAAAAATATGAAAATCACATTTTTGACAATTACATTAGTTCTTATATATTATTTTTATTGGAATCCTTTGAGATGAGTGATTAGTGTATTTAGTTGCAGACTTTTATCCTTATCTCCATAGTTGTTGTTTCACCATGTTTCGGCCAACTCATCCTCTGGCCTTCTTCAGGCGATTAGCCGTGAGACAACTATGGAAGGCAATAATTACTGGGGATACAGGACTCTGCATTCCTATCCCGTTGCGGTTAATCACCTGGAGAAGACCAGAGAACGAGTTGGCCAAAATGTGGTGAAACAGCAGCTATGAAGATGAGGATAACAGTCTGAAAAAATAAATAAATAAAAAATAAATAAATAAATACTTTAGTTCTGTTCATCAGAAATTCATTACTTGGCCCATATTGTAACTAGTGAAGTCCCACATCTTTAAGACCTTAACCTTTGGCTTTGAAAAGTTCAGTTTAGGTCAGAGGTTTAACAGAATTTTAACTTTCAATTTTTCAAAATTGATGTTTATGCAGGGGTACAAGTGAACATGGCAGTTCCAAATAAATTAACAGGAAAAGAAACTGAAATAACTATATTTGCATGATATGTAAGTATCTAAATGAAAATATAAGCAAAGTTATCAAGTAGAATTTTAATTAAAAATTAGTATTTTGCTGATCCATCATTGAAATGAAGTGGAAATAACTGTAAAGCAAGAGAAGTCGGTCTTTTCTTTAACAAATAATGAATGATTGTGCGGTGGAATGCAATAGAACGGATTTTTATTTTAAATTAAAAATTTTGATAATTTTTTTTCGTATTTGTGGTGTAGATATTTTTGTCTGATACGTAAGTATATTAAGTATTTTATTTGGTAATGTGGTTTTTACCTGTGTCTCATACTGTATAAGAACTTCCAAATTTGATATATGGATCCGATGCTCTTTGATAATAGTGAGCACAATGCAAAATTTTAACCTGACTAAATAGTTTTTGAGTTATCCACATTTCCATGGCATAACTTTGAAAATATCTTGTACCGTATGGAGATGCAAGACCATATAAGATTTTGGTCTATACTTATGTTGTCATGCAGACCTATGCAGTCTTATGACTCATTCTTGCTCTTATTGATTTTTTTCTTTTATTTTTCTGCTGGTTTTTATGTTTTTTTTATTTCCTTTCCTATTTCTGATTGTTTTGCCGCTGCTGCTTTTTTTCCTTTTCTAGACCCAACATGCTGACAACTGGCAACTTCAGTGCAATAATTGAGGTGATTATTCTCAACGCTGATGAACTCTTCCCTGGCGGTAAGAAATCTTCACACAAAACCCTCTTGAGTCTACTTTTTTTTTTTTTTACAACTAATTATTTAATTTTTAAGGAAATATCACATTTGAAGCCTCTTATTATAATCACTAATGAAGCGACAGTTTTTGCTAACTTTAAACGGTTAATAACAGTAAGCAAAATGTGTTTGTATTATTCAATTTAGAATAGGTGTTAATGTGATGGTTATCAGTGCTGACCATGCACTCGAAATTCTGTTACAGTTCTAACAGAACTATTGCTTCACTTTTAATTCTACTTTTCGAAAGGGTCTGGATTCATCTCTTTATCTCCCAGTGATGAATGAAACAGTAAAGTAGATAATATTCTCAAGTTTCTGAAACCTTTGAAATAAGCACACTGATCAAGATTTACACTGACAGCAACATTTCCTATATCAGGGTCACTACGCTCTACTCAAGTTGAAAAAGAAAGCTGGCTCAACCCACTTTGAACCTCTTTGATCCAGGTTCAAATTGGGTTGAACAAACTTCGTCCATCAACTTGAGTCGAGTGTAGTGGTACAATATCAAGTTGAACACCTGACATCAGACTGAAAAGAATCTATAACTTTCTCTGCAAAAGCAGAATCCTGACAAAGAAAGAAAGGACTGTTTATATTCTCAAGTCTTGGTCGAGCAACTAAATAAGCGCACTGGTCAAAGTTTATTTTGACAACAGCATTTCCAACTTAAATTTCGAGTTTAGGATTGGTTGAGCCAGTTTCCTCCTTCAATTTGAATAAAGCAATAGGTATATTCTATCGTTAAAGTTGAACAGTTCAGCTTAACAAACTAGAAAAGGATATGTGACTGACCCTGCAAAAGCTGAAACCAGACAATGTAGCATAGATTATATTCTCCAGTCCTGATAGAACAACCACTCTAGGAAAAGGAAACCTCAAATAATCGATGATCAAGATTTATGTTGACAACAGCATTTCCAATATGAAGATAATAGAGTATCACTATACTTTACTGAATTTGAAAGATCAACCAGTTTCAGGATGGGTTGAACCAGCTTCCTCTGTCAACTTAAGCAGAGCTTAGTAATACTCTGTCCAATAAGTTGAACACATGACAGTTCAGTTTAGCAGACTGTCAAATTATCTGTAACTGACTTTAGTAAAAGCTAAAAATAATCAAAGAGTAGAAGACTGTTTATAAGCCAATCTTTATAATAAATGTTCAATGTTTGAAACCCTCCTATTTTTCTGCTGTGTATTAGCTATTATTATTTGTTGTTTGTTTATATAATGCTCATATTTACCATAAATGGATTTCTTTACTTATATTTTGATAAATTGTTTTAGGATCAAATTTTGATATTATTATCTGTGATTCAAATAAACTACTTCCAGTGTAATTATCAAATTGTATTATTTATCTAATGTTTTAATTTTTTTGTTTTCGCTTTTCTCTTAGTCTTTTTTTTATTTATTTATTTTTATTTTAATACATACCTTAATTTAGGTTTAATGTTTTTTGTTTTGTTTTTTCTGTATTAAAAAATCATAAAATGAACCTCATCAATTCAAGATGAGGTTCATTTTATGATTTTTTTTTAAATATATATTAGATTCAAATCCTATTTTTTTTTATTTATTTTTTTTTTTTTACATGGCAAAAAAATGAATGTATTTTGGAAATTCAAACTTTTAAAATATGTATGTTACTCCATAAATACCAACTGAGTCCTTTAAATTTTGTTTGTAAAATACTGTAAAAATTTTAATATTTCAAAAAATCTTCTTTGGGTTAAATTGATTTTTAATCAATAATTGTTTAAACCTTTCTGGCATTCATCATAAACCAATGATAAATAAATGTTTATTTTCGTTTTTTTTTTATTTTTAAATTAAAAAATCCTTGATAACTGTTAATTTCTCTAGCATCTTGAATTGATGGTAAAAAGATTTCAGAATGTAATTTAAATTTGAAATGTAAAAAAGTTGTTTATAATTTCAACTGTATTTTTCATAAATGACTGATTTGCATATGAAAAATATTTGTTGTGGTAAATTGCCTCATGACAAAAATGTAATTAAAAACAATTCTGAATCATGACTAAGAAAAATTCAGTCATGATATCTTTTTCTGCATATTTATATTCAACAAATTTGTATTTATTTTTTCACAATTTTGATGTTCGTATTTTTTACGTTCACACTTTTGGTGTTTATCAAATGATTCTTTTCATTTTTTTTTCAGTTCTCCACTTATGAAGTTTCATTTTCGCTTCGTTTTTTTTTTTTTCTTTTTTATTGTTATATCTTTTTTTCATTTTAAAAATTTTTTTAATACTCAGTACTTTACTAAACCGCAGAAAGAGACCATGGTTGCTTTTTTTTTTTTTTTTTTTTTACCTTCAAACTTTGATGTGAAAAACAATTTCATATTATTTTCATCATTTCTATTTCAGGAATATCTTTTTATTGAAATATTTAATTTTCAGTAAATCATCAAATATTTCCGGGTTTTCTTCATTCTGAGAGCATTAACAATTGCATTTGAATCTTCAATTTGATTTAATCTTGAGTAAATCTTTTTTGCATTAATAACTCTCATATTTGTCTTTTTCTTTTTGTTTTTCAAGGCAATAATAGAAAAAATATATATATTGCATGTAGATTTATGCAACTGATAAAAATGAGTGGTTGTTGTTCAGAACTCAACGTAATTAAAAAAAAAAAAAAAAAATACAGAAAAATCTTTGATGTACATATTTGTCACAAAATGAAAAATCATCTTTCAAGATCACCAAAATTGATCAAGTATTTTTTTTTATATAACAAATCATTTTTTGCAACTTTCAGTGATTTTAATAGTAAAATTGTGTATCCATTACAAAGCTGGTTTTGATAATGAAAGTTCAAATTGAATTGTTTTCTTTTACGTAAAGCATAGTGAATCAAAACAAACTCTTACTCATAAAATTAGACTTTTTTTTTTGCTTTTTTTTTTTGTTGAAATAAAAATCTATTTAATAAATTTACACGAGTTTCATCGAGTGACGAGTATGTACATCAAAGATTTTTCTGTATTTTTTTTTTTTTTTTAATCGGGTTGAATTTTGGACAAGCACCAAATGAGTAATACAATTTAAACAAATTAACTTTATTTTTTATTAACTTAATTGGCACATTTTTTATGCAAAAGAAAAATGGGGTGAAATCTGAGACAAATCAATACGAAGATGAGATATACAGATAAAACAGTATTTTAATGACAAAGGCACCTGATACTTTTTTTTTATTTTTACAAAACCATGTAGGAATTTAAAAATAAAATATAAATCATTTGGGTAGATACTATAGTAGTCAGTTATAAGTTATCCCCCTTTATTAAACCTCTTCACTGTATGTATAATGATAATAAATTTGGCTATCATAACACTTTACTGCAATATCAAAAGACATCTGATCATCAGACATTTATTAGTAAAATCTTACCATCTTTATATATTTACATATTAATTAAAATGTATATATTCTCAGGTTCACATATATGTATATATAAGCTTGCTAATATCCTTCTGAATGTGCAATATTGTATTAAGATAAGCCAAATATATTATTTGCTATTGTTATAAAATAATAGGATATACAGTTTTTTTAACTCTCTTGAATCGGCTCAGTTCCAATTTTGATGTTGATTTTACATGTTATATATATTGAATTTGATGTGAATTGTTTTTCCAGACATAAAGCAGCAGCCCATACACACTGTGGCAGTCATAGGTGGTAAGTCTTAGACTCAAGTTTCAGTCTTCAGGAGAAGCCATCCGGATTCATGTGGCAGTGTTGCCATCTCACCCCACCCCATACAAATAACTTGGGTCTTGATCTTTAATCCAGGATGGAGAGCCCAAAGGAGGATTAAACTCAAGTCAAGGACTTTCTGTCTATGCCTGTCATAGTGCATATGAAGGTTGCAATGTTATGTCTGATTATGAAAAACAATTATATAATGTGCAACAAAATTACTTAAATATATGATCATGATCCCCAGTTTATATTTAATAATTTAAGGTTCTTTTTCTTTTCACTGTTATATAGTTTAATTACCTTTTGTAATTGTGAATTTTCTAGAAATAAGTTGGCTTATACAAGTGCTAAGTCTGTGATATGTTCGACTTGTATCCTTAAGCATTTAAACTGCATTCATTTTTTTTTCTTAATAAAATACTCAAAACTTCATTAAACTATATGTGCTACAAATTTATATGTATTTGTGAGGAGATTCGTTTTAAAATGTGATAGATAATTAAAGCATTAAATATTTTAAATATAAATTGATGTAAAAAAAAAAAAATACTTAGTTGCAACAAGGTCCCATGTCTTCATTGGGAAATTCGAAGATTGTGATATGAATATATCATTTTTAGTAAGAATTCTTGTCATATTTCTTTTACATAATATCAGAGATAAAACATACAGAAATCAAAATTCCATGTGAAGACATTTTTATTTTTCTTTGTATATTCTACATACATACACATACATACATACACATAAGCACACAGTATAACAATGTACAGGGTGGCCACAAAGTCACGCACCATAACTTTAAATTTGAATAAATGTTACTACTATAACTTTTTTAATTTTTTAACTTTTTTAATTAACATTGGTGCGTGACTTTGTGGCCACCCTGTATTATGCATATATTTTATATTTTGTCTTTAATACTCGATTAATTAAAACATAGGAATTTAGAAATTACTTTTTTACTAAGCAGTGAATCCAAACTTTGCTGACATGATATGAAGCTAAAATTCTAACTTAACAACTTAAGGAAATTACGTACTTCTTTTTACAATGTCACAGTCATGAAAGACAATTCCTTTTTACTTTTTAAATACTCATTCATTTCCAATATTAAACATTCTTTTTAATTTACAAATTTTACTTAATTCTTGATAGGTTTTCAGCCATCACGTTAACAATATGTTAGATTACAGCAGTAAATCCAGAGAGAGCATTCGCTACATGGGAGAAATTGAAGCTAGCATTTAATCTCACAGATATCTCCAGACTCTGCATTCGCAATTAAGAAAACGGCACCAGAGTGCACAAACCTAACCACACTTTGATTATAACAATGTGTGCATATTTTTGACATACTTATATGAGGTGCCTTCAATAAGTTTCCAGACTTTTTTTTCGTATTGGCACTTTTATTGATAGCACGCACATGAAACTCAAGTCCCCTTTGAAGTAATCTTCTCCAGCTACAATGCACTTGTTATACCATTCCAGCAACTTCTGGATGACCCCATGGGCGTCCACTTGTGTGAGCGTGTCAATGACCCTCATCACAGCCTCTTTCATCTCCTCAATTGCCTCATAACGACAGCCGCTAAGGTTTTCCTTGAGCTTAGGGAATGCTAAAAAGTCATGAAAAATGTTTTTTTTTTTTTTTTAAATAGTCTCTTAGAATATTTTGTTTCAACAAATTTTTTTTTTTTTTTTTTTTTTTTTCAAATTGTTACAATTCTTGATAGATCACAATCCTAGTTTTCCGCCATTATGTTTACAAGATGTTAGATTACAGCAGTAGATCTAGAGAGAGCATTGGTTACATGGGAGACGAAAGCTGACATCTGATCTCCCAAATATCAACAGACTTGGCATTCACAATTAAGAAAATTTCTCCGCAGCAGCACAGCCCTAAAGTTAAACTTTTCTCAACATGGCAGAGCTGTGGCAATGGGTAGTGTTAGGGCTCTGCTGGAGGAAACTTCAGTTTCTATCACAACTATCTAAGACAGATTGGTCTGACATAGGATCAGAACCCACCTGTGGTAAAATCCAAAGTGCATCTTTGGTTTTTATTACCAATGCATCATCTGTGGATGATCCATGGCTAGCAAGGACATTCACTTATTTACTGCATGCAGTGTTAGGATAGCAACATCACATTGGCGTATGTAAAACCATTACTTGAGGATTTGAAGCAACCACTGGTAGATGCTGACATTAGTGTCATGGGTTCCTGAAATTCTTCAGGAACATAAATTGCTGCAAATCTATGAGAAGACCTCCAGTAAAAGCAGAAGGTGTGTTTGATGCTACCTTCAGGTACAATTCTCACCAACAGCAGCAGTACCCACAAACTCTCATTCTTTTGAAACTTAAGTAATTAGTTAATGAATCTGTTTTTGTTTTTCCGTAATGTATATAAAGTGGCCTTTTTTATATATAAGCTTAGAGGCTGATGTTACCAGAGGCTGTTAGAAGATACCGACTTCCTGACCTAAAATGCACCAAACATTGATGTTATTGGTTTGTTTGGGGTTTTTTTTCCGTCTATAAAACTCTATAATGTTCTACAAAAAGAACAATTTTCCTTTACACAATAACCAAACAAAACACCATAAATATTTGAACTAGAAACAAACTGTTTCTAAAATTACTGTATTTGGCATTAAATAACACAAAGAGTTGATATATGATAAAACATAACTACCAAACCAATTATAATATAGTTGGAATATACAATGCCACACAGAAGTTTATAACACATTACCAAAAAAAAACGTTTTTTGTTTATTTATTTCTAATTGCTTAGATTAAATATTTACTGTTTGTAGAACATATTTAGACATATTCAGTCAAATGGATTTTTAAAAAAAAAAAAAATAAATAAATTCAATGATAAAAACTGATATTTAGTAACTCAAAATTTACAACAAATTTTATTTAATCGCATGTTAAATAATCATGAAATTAATCTGAAACGTCCTTTAAAAAAAGAAAAAGAAAGCAATACTACCCGATTTTATTTTGAAGCATTCTAACAAAATTTGAACATTCAAATTCTGCTAGAAGTTTACAAATTAGGATGTAGTTTTTTAGAATGTTCTAGATTGATTTTTTAGAAATGCTTAAAAGTGTTACATCATTCTTTTTCGATCAAACGTTCTTTAAGCACCGACAAAATGGAGAAAAGCCAAACCATTGATAAAGACCTCTGTGAACATGTTGTTGACCTTCATATAAATTGACAAGCAATTAGGAACTGCTTGTGAACTTGATATTCCCATGAAACTTCCTCCTTTGGGGGAAGCTCGCTCAACCTAGAATATCTGCAGACTTGATTATTGAAAATTTATGCCAGAAAATGGAGTTTACTCTAGAAGGAATTGAACCTTCATCCACAAAGGAGCTGTAATAAGTTTGGTACTAATAATGCATCCCATGTTTATGTTCAGATGCAAAACTAAAGATGTCCCTGTATGAATCCGTGAATGCTTTAACAAAGATGATGCTTGCTTTATTCAAACTTCATTCAGCTTGTTCACTCTCTCATTGCTGAGTGGTTAAAACGTTTTCTGACTTTTATAATAGCTCCATTTTTAAAATTAAAGTTTGAATCCGGTTGTATATTGAGTGATATAGGAGGGGAACTCTTGTGTGGCTATGACATCACGGGCAAGAGAAGGCTTGAACGGTCTTCTTCACCCCACATACATCCAACTAGACTCAAGACTCATTCTGTCTTTGCAACTTCAACATAACTTGCATGTTGAAGTTTGAAAGTTATAAAATCATGAACAGTTTCTGGAAACTGTGCTTCTTGTGAGTAGTATCTATTTACCAAAAGGGGAAATTAAGACCAAGATGACTGTTTTGTTACGCTCAGATCATTCTAATTCACTGGTCACCTCACGCCGAGTTAACCCCGTGTCAAACTGAGGGGAGGTAAATATTTAGATGTCTATATTTTACAACATCAGATGAGTTTGGTCAGTAAATCACCATTATAACTGCTATGCAAATCACACACTATTAGTCATTCACTCATTGCAGTTTAAAAAAAAAAAAAAAAATGTTGAGGTAACTAACATTGAACTCATATTTTCGCAAGCATATTGATTGACATAAATCAATATTTCAAAATACCAATTTGAGCTGTTTCTATGTTCATTGTCTAAGTAATATATATATCTACTAGTGGGACCTGTGGAAATTCCACAGGGGACTCATTCATATGTAATATATTGATGTTGGCATTCTATAGATATTCAGTGTAAATGGAGACACTCTGATATTGTTGTAATTTTTTTGTTAAAACTGTAAAATTATTTATCTAAGCTAGTAGGGACGCCCGGCGAAGCCCGATCATGAATTACGCTTAAATATACTATTTTAATTCTTGCAGATTTTGTAAATATTATTATACAGTTAATGTTCTATCAATTTTTATATATTATAAAGTTGTGATTTAAAAAAAAATATATATATATATATCCATATGACTTGGGTGCATTAGCTTGAATCAAAACTTATAAAAAAATTATATATATATATATATATATATATATTTATAACTGGAGTGCCATCAGCTAGAACCGAAACCAAAACTTATGAAGAATTCTTGGTAAAATTATTTATTATAAGAAATGAAAGTCCATAAGAATTAAACGACAGTCACTTGGATGTAAGTGTGACACACAAAATAAATAACACACACTATCCTATTTATATTAATATATAGATAAAAATAAATATTTATAAATAAATATTTATTTTTATCTACTGATGTGAAGCGTTTTGTGCTTATACAATCATCAATGTAGGAAATGATGATTACTATTAATCAAAAGATTCAAACTCCATCAGAAAATCACCATTAACTCTGCATGCCAGTATTCAACCCATTGTTCACCATGAATTATCATGGTGAAGGAACAAGAATTAAGTTCTATATATAATGTTATGGCAGCAAACAAATACAGAAAGCTAGTCAGATAGTGTTCAACTGCAGACGCAGGAACATTGACATCTTATAACTCCCTTTTTTATATATACAATTATAACTTCTCTCTCTCATATTATCAATGTAATTTATTGAACCAGAATGGTTAATTTTCAAGATAAATCTTTTCATAAAGTAAAAATAACTGCTCAATTGGAGGAGTTTATGTATATTTAAATGTTTTCCTACTATAACAATGTTTTTAAAATATTTCTACACATGCTTAATCAAACCAGTGCACTAATAGGCATGTCTTAATTTTATTTTTCTCTCCCAACATGTTTGCATTTAACCTAATGAAAATATTAGAAATAAAAAAAACAAACACTTTCTGCTTTGACAAAAGATTTTTATTTTGACAAAAAAATAAACACTATTTAAGGTTTTTTAAATTCAAATAGTTTCCTACCACAACAATGTTAATGTCTACACATATTCTTTTATATATACGAGTGTGTATATATATATATATATATCCAGTATCAAAAATATTTTTGTTCACATGTTTTAAGAGAGGTAATATTTGATCAGCGCTGTCGAGGAGCCATGATTTGAGATACTGTTTTGTTTTTTAATATCTTAAACGGTGTTTCATGGTAAACAACTGATGATCCCTTTAAGAACATTGGTATTATTGTTTATTCATGTAAGTAAATCGATTCAGCGATACAGGAGATTACATGACTTATTGACAAAATAATTTTCCGACAAAGAACATTTTTTTTTCATAGTTTTAAAAGTTTTAAAGAAACTTCCAAGACATATATATATATATATATATATAAATAAAATCGGAAGTAAACATACCAAACCAAGGATGCTTTTACATTACACATTTTATTTTATTAGTAGTATATTCCATCTCAGACATGTTTTGTTCAATGTCAAAACGATATAAGGTTTGAAATTGTCCAAATGGTCGGGAAACATTTGTGATGAACAATGAAAATATACTACTTGTTGCTATCAATCCAACCTTTGTTGTCTTGATTTTGTTAAAATAATATATGAATGCTCGATTACAAAAGATGGTAATTTTGAAGCTTACAAATTAAGTCACCGACTTAAAATTTATTGGTATATGAACGATTACCGAATTCTCAATTATATAAACATGATAAAATTCAGAATATTATAAATAAGATATATATTGGACAGTAAAATAAATTTGTGGTTAACAAAGGCTACAAAAAGTTCCAGAATTTTATTTTGCCACATATTTTGCTTTGGATATCTATTCATCAAATTATATTCACCCATGTAATAATTTAGGGGAAAAAATATTTTATTTCAATAAATTCAATCACTAAGAATATATGTAGCTTTTTTTTAATTTTTTTATTACCTCCACACACATTTTAAGATATTTTTTTTTTTTTAAGAAATTCATAACAAAAAGTTTTTTTTTTTTTTTTTACAATTGTTTTTAAAATCAATTTATTTTAGAACTTGCATTATAACAAATCAAATTTTAATTTCGTATTTTTTTTTCTTTACAAAAAAAATGTTTACAAAAATAATAAATAAATCGTAACTTCTCATCAAAAATTCCATGAAAAACAGTTCTAATAGGAATTATTGTCACATTAATTTCAAGAAAGGTATCTTTTTTTACATTTCTTTTACCAGCAAAATCGTTTTGGTCTATTACTGTTACAAGCAGAAAATTGTACCATTAATTATTGTGTGTGTATATATATATAGATTGATTTTGAATCTAACCAGATGAAACAATAGTGTCAATCAAAACTCTATAGTAGAGACTATACAATCAAGTGGCAAGTTATTTATATGTGAAACTGTTTTTTTTAATTTTTTTTTTCCTGGAGATTCTTTTCGACTGTAATATTCAAACTCCATTTGATTCTATAGCCTCTAAGATGAAATGGCCGTTTTGCATGGCACTATTGTTTAGTCGGATCAGAATTGAACTGATATATCATTGCTTTAGCATCACATTGAGAAAATATAAGCTTCACTACATGACCAATACATGTTTTTAGTGTTTTAATATCATACTACTATTCTTCACAGGAAACAGACAATCATTTATGGTTGCCTCATCCCTCAAAAAAGGTTGTTTATTTACTATATAAACATACAATTATTTTGGTTTGTACTGATATTTTTATACATAGTTCTCTGTATATATGCTTTGATACTAAAAGTTAAAACGTGCACAGAAAACAATGTATAAAAATATTAGTATGGGCCAAAACAATTGTACGCTTATATCGTAAATAAACTTAAACTTTTTTTTTTTTTTTTTTTAGATGAACATAAATAGGTGTCTGTTCCCTGTGAAGAATAAAGCAGTAGAATATTAAAACTGTGTATATCTTTATGCATACAAGTCTCTTTTTTTTCTTTTTCAAAGATATTAAAAAGATATTAATTTTTATTTTCTTCCATTTTTTTTTTTTTTTTAAGATTATTTATCAATTGTAATAGTTTATTTTCTGAACAAAATTCTTACAAAAAATTTTTTTTCTATTTATTCACACCATGGAATAAAAGATCTCGTATTACAAAAATGTTAACCAATGTTTCTCACTTCTGTCATTTTTAAACATTTTTTTATTTATTTTTAACGAAGTTAATTTCATGACACGGTTCCATGTTTGATGCCATAGAACTGCATTTCTTAGAATTAACGGAGCCTTTTTCCTCTCCCTTTTTATCAGACATAGACTTTCACTTGACGGTGAACTCCTCTGCCGCCACCATCTCACCGCCAGCACCATCCCCCGTGGCCAGTGTGCACAACCAAATAAGCGACCTCCCTTCTCCTCAGTCATCCCACAAGCGATCACTTAGTGGAAAGGTTTCTTCGTCCCAAAAATCATCTGCTCCCGGATCGGAGGCCACAAGTCCTACAGTTGGAGGAGGTGGAGGACCTTTGTTAATGACAACGTCTGCGATACATTTATCAGAGCTAGCCCCTCGTGAGAGTAACTTAAATCTTCACCAAAGTTCTCCGGACGTTACCAGCCTGCTGAGCAGTAGTAGTTCAACATTGACCGGCAGCTCGTTGCCTGAAAAACTCAACATACTCGACGATGGCGGCCAAAGCGACGTGCCCGTACAAGGTGATGGATTAATTTCGAACACTCTGGAATGTAGTAACACTGCTAAAGTCACTAACCCCTCTTTTGATTTTCAACCTGGGCATGCTCTTAAAACTTCACGCTCCAGGTCTGTTCCCCCTGCTCCGGTATCAAAAAGTTTCCACTCGGACGTATACAATACGGCTTTCGCTCTGCAGTCTTTGGGTGACGGAAATTGGTCCGACTATCTGACCAAAGTCAGAGCCATGTGGGATGACCAGTTTCTGACCAGGCCGCCTTCCGGTTCCATGGACTCTGACAGCTTGGGAGGTGATAGCGGTGGGGTCACACGACACAATGGTTCCAACTCTGCAGGTCAGAATTTTCAACTCGTAATTTTCCGAACACCAAGCAAAAAAAAAATAAATATATATATAAATGAAAGTAAATTACTTCCAAAGAAATATGGGCACTTATAATCATTTTTAGTTTTCTGAGCTAAACGATGCCCCGTTTCTTAACTTTCATTTTGGGAACTGTCAACTAGAGATATTTTAAATCGGCATTTTGCTACTCAGTGAAAAGTCCCATGATGACGATAACATTGTTAATTCAAAACTGTATTGCAATCAGGGTGGGGAGTCTGAGTTTTTCTGCCTGCCACCTTTCCGTTTGCTTGCTTTCCAAAAAGTGGAAACGTCATCGCTTAGCTACTATTCTGTTATGGCGCCGGACCATTTTTCTGTCAAGCATGACATATTCTCTTGGAGTCCACCCATCTGCATGTCTATTTCTCTTGCTACTTTTATTTATTTCTTTTTTTGTGTTATATGTATCTCATCTGACTATTTCATCTCACCTGCATGCTTTGTTTGGGTTTTATTTACCTACGTATTGCGCACACACAATTAATCCTTTTGTTGTTTTATTCTTTTCTTACCCTAACTTGTAACATAATATCTCTAAAATATTTGTTACAAAATATACTGCTGGAGTGTTTGTTACAAAATGGATTGTAACGTGACATATCTAATATATTTAATACAAAATGGACTAATAACATAACTCTAAAATATTTGTTACAAAATGGACTAGCTATTATTAAAATATTTGTTACAAAATGGACTAGCTATTATTAAAATATTTGTTACAAAATCGATTGTAACGTGACATATCTAATATATTTAATACAAAATGGACTAATAACACAACTCTAAAATATTTGTTACAAAATGGACTAGCTATTAAAATGTTTGTTATAAAATGGATTGTAACGTGACAACTTTAATGTTTGTTACAAAATGGACTAGTAATGTAACGTCTCTAAACTGTTACAAAATAGTTTAATAATGTAATATTAGTAAATATTTGTATTACAAAATGGACTAGCAACATTATTGAAATAGTTATGCTACAAAATGGACTAGCAGTGTGATACCGCTAAAATATTTGTTACAAACTCGGCTAGCAAATATAATGAAAAGAAAAAATTTCTTTTTTTAAAATTGTTAAACCTTCGTATGATTTTATGCTGTAATTATTTACAACTGCTGCTGTTAATAAACATGTGAAGCAACAGAACAACAATGAAGAAGAAGAAGAGAAGAGAGAATGCACTGCTGCTACTTGTTATCTATGCAACAAAACTGTCTACATGATGAATCATCGTTCAGATAATCTGCTGGAATCAAAGAATTGGTCCCATAATAGCATTTGTGTATGAAAATAAGATTTTTATAGTTACAGATGCTTGGAATAATCTTAGATTTCTTCCATCTCTCCTTAATATTATACTAATCTAATAATGGCTGTGAGAATGGGAGTATATGCATAGAATATATATATATATATATATATATATATATATATATATATATTAAATAATGATTTCTTTATGAAATCATATTTTCTCTATCAAATAATTTGCCAGATGAGAGTGGTCAGTCGCCATATTTGTTAAGAATGCAAGGGCAGATAACTCGATGTGACTGACAAGATTTATCTATTTATCTCTAAGTAAGAGATCATCAGTGGCTGCCTAAAAAGTGTACAATTTGATTTTCTTCAATAAAAAAATTGTGATTTTTGGAATATAACATTTTATGCTCTATAAACGAATACATGCACAAAGATTTTTCTGGTTTTTTTTTTTTGTTTTGTTTTTTAAATAAGTATAATTCTAATTTTTTAAATAAGTATAATTCTAATTTTTTAAATAAGTATAATTCTAATTTTTTAAATAAGTATAATTCTAAACATGCACAAAATAATCTAAATGCCTTCTAGGGACAAAGGTCAAATAACCAAGTCTTTTAGTACATTACAGGAATATCAATTTTCATCTAAAAAATTCTTAAATTTCGATAACTTTCAACGTGATCACCCTGCTTTTTTTTTTTTTATTAACTCCAAACTAGATAAATGTATCTTCTACATTGTCTCCTTCCTTTATTGTATCTAGCAGTGCCTTCTTCAACCTTGTTGCCAATTGTTATATCTTTAAATATCACCGCTTGAGCACAAAACACAAACAGCACAGCTTACTTGAACGAGCAGACGATAACTTCATTAATATGAAGGTCTATCCACTTTAATGTAATGGAAGAAAAACCATAAAACATCCCCAAAGGGCAGATAACTATTTTTCAGTATGCTACAAAATTGGCTAAAAGATTTTGAAACATATTAAATTATTTGCATCAATGGAAATACTTTATTTAAATAAAAAAAAAAAAAAAAAAAAAAAGTATTTCACATAATAATGTCTAACTTGGTCGAATTCTGGAAATTTTGGAAGCAAAAAATCATGATTGGGTTCAACAAGTGCTGATGAAGGACAGAAAGGAAAGGATCCAAAATATTGTAAGGTGGACCATCAAAAATGAAGATTTCGACAGTTTGATGATAAATGACTATTAAAGATTATTTATAAAAAAAATTTAAACAATTAAATTTTTCTCCTCTCACTCCATATCTTAGCATATTAGTGAACACAACAAAATTGCACTGGCACACCAGTTCTCTTTAGATCAATGAAGTTAAGCAATATGGAGTCTGGCAAATACTAAATGGGTTCTCATTCTGAAATGCTAGCTGCTGTATGTTATTTCCCCATGACTGGGATATATATGCAACTGGGAGCTGTTTATGAATTTGATATTCCCTGTAAACTTCCTCCTTTGAAAGAAGCTGGCATAGTTCAACCAGGCCTAATACAACACCAGGTATTACCAGTTCATTAGTATAAGTATCATACCATTTTTGTCTCTGGGTCATAGCAGTAGATCCAGCTTTCATCGCAGGTTACCAGAGTATCTCCCTGCCGTCATGACATCTTTCTTTTTTGATCTTTGAGCATTCAAATCTTCTGCATCTTCAGTTCCTTGTGAATAATTGTGTGTACAATTCCTGCACTGATATCAAGCTGTGCATTTATTGTCTCTATAGACACACGACGGTCCTTATCCATGAAATTCTTTATTTAGTCAATCAACTCTGGTGTTCTGGTTTCCTTACTCCTCTCATCATCTCTCACAGACTCACTGCCTTCCTTGAATCTTTTATGCCACTCAAAAACTGATGCTCGATTAATGCAAGATGGCCCAAAAAGCAGTCTGAAACGTTGGCATTTTTCCCAAGTTTAGAACAGAATTTTATTGCATATCGTTCTTCTAAAAGTGTTCTCACATTCAGATTGGGTTTTTTAAATTCACCAGCTGTGATAATCAGGCTTTGGTAGGCTGTATTCCAATTCCTGCTGTAGCTGTTCATTTGAACCTAAAATCATAAAAATTGGTCAGTCATCTCATAAGAGCAAAAACATACTGAATTTTCAAGAGTCTACGACAATTTTAAATGGCTGTGCAAAAAAAGTCTTGTAACTTATTGAAAGCACCTCATAGATACTTACTGGTTGATCTTCATTTACTTTTTTTTCCTCTCAAAGTAAAATAAATGATTGAACATTTGTAATTGACTACATCCTATTATCAATTATCACTAAATATTGACTCAAACTTCTAACCCTTTTCAACAAGAATTCTGTTGAGTATAACAGTCTGGAAGAGACATCAAAAGATGCACCAAAAACTTAAAGCTTAAACGTACAACTACGAACAACAGTGCATTAAGGTGACTTAGTAAATTGTATGACTCCATTATGGTAGCCAAGATCACCCAGCTACTCCAAACAAATATATCCCGTTCTGAGACATATCGGTAAGTATCTTGAATAAACCCATGTCTTCCTCACTCAGTTGTCTCAGGATACCATAGGCTAGGAGGGCATCATGTGTTAAGATTTTCCTAATACTTGAAAAAGTGATGCCTGGTATATTAATAACTAGCGCTGGGTAAACCAATTTGTTTATCTACCAAATTACTAACTTATTGACACTTGCTCAACTTCTTTCTTTGATTATTCTTTTTAGTTATTATTTAGTTATTCAAAAATGCATTGTTTTAGTTGGCGTTTTTCTTTATAAAAGTGCAGAATTGATAATTTGAGTAAGAATATTTCACATCCAAAGCTATGATAGGCATTGGTAGGGGATGGGTGATATATAATTTTTTTTTTTTTTTCAAATAGATATTAACAATTTTCACCTACAGACGCTAGTGTTTCATGCTTATGCAATCATCGGTGTAGGAAGTGATAATTACTGCTGGTTGGGAGATTCGAATCCAGTGACCAAGTTAATCTTGACTCCTTCCTGCACTGATCATTGTAAAAGCCCGAAACACTAGTGCCTGTAGGTATAAAAATTCTACAAAAATTAAAATTAAACTTTTGGATAAGTATTGAAATTGCCTTTTTTTTTTAACTATGGTGTTTTATTTCAACCAGTTCTCTTAATATAAAACTTCTCCATAAGTATATTTAAAACTCAAATATTTTTGGGTTTATAGAACTCAAGTAGTTTTATATTTTCTTCTTATAAATGAAATCATGGCTTTTGCTTCAACCTTTTAAAGTTAAAAAAAAAAAAGTTTATATTTAATTCTCACCACGAATTATGGATGTGAATACATGTATAATCAAAGAAAATTGTATTTTGTAACTTGAAGATAAAAATATTTCAATGTTCATAGCATCAATACAACAACTGTTCATCAATTAATTGATTGGAAAAGGTGTTTTGAGTCCATTTTTTGTTTTTATGACTAAATTCGAAACATAATTCAAATTAAATTTGAAAGAAAACAACTTTGAATATTTCAATATGTAAACAATGATATTCTTAACTGTTTTTCCACGTAAATAAGAGTTTAAGAAAAAACTATATAATAGGATTTATTTGTGCTTACAAGTAATGCATAGAAATTATGCACACGTCTTAATCTTCCTAATATATGGATATATGAAAACCCAGACTTAGCAAAATATGTAGCGGCATATCAATAGAACTAATAAATACTAAATCCTGTATCACAGAATTAATCTGAACCAAATAGGAGTAGCGGACAAACTATATTGTTTCAGAGATTAAACTGAAAAGAGGAAGTAGACTAACGATTCATGCATTTTATATGTGTGACTATGCAGGTAAATTAACCAATGGTTGACTATTCTGTCATCCCATAATATGGGGGAGGGGGGCCCTAACAATATATACTTATGTTGCAATAAAAAAAAAAAACACTTTATATTATAAAAGAACATTTTTGGGGGTTTTTAAATTTAAATCTTTTTTTTTTCCTTTTTTTTTTGTTCCTTTAGTTTATGATTTGTTTTTGTTTTTTGTTATTGTTTTTGTTTATTGACTGACTTTTTTGTTTTGAAAGTAATTTTAATTTTTTTCCTCTCCAATTCTTGAGTTTTTGTTTGTTTTTTTTGTTTGTTTTTTTAAATTCATTTAAATTTTCTGTATTTTATATAGTTTGATTTTTAATCATTATTTTGCCTGTGCTCTGTCCAAAAAACAATCCACTTCTCCCCCATTTTTTCTGTTCCTTTTTGCTGCTATTGCTTTTTTATTTTAATCAGCATGTTCCGGTGATCTCCCTTGTTTGAATGTTCATATTTGTCTTCCACCATTTTTTCTTTTTTCAATATTTGTTGACCAGGACTGTGCTGCCACAACTATTTCAACTTATCACCATGTTTATCTTGATTTATTGGGGGTAGACCTTATTTTTTCTGTGTTTATGTTCTGTTGAACTATTTGTTATCACATATATTTACATATAAAGGCGTGAAGTGGGAGCAATCAGAATTCTTGATAAATCTTGAACATTAATATTTTGAATTAATGGATTTAAATCAATTCACTACACTATTTTATGTTCGGTTTACTTCACAAGGAATACACAGCCTAATGGATATAGTAACAGACTATATGATCAGCTATGAATCCTCTCTTATTGGCAAAATATTTTTGAAATGAAGGTTCTTGTCATGAAACCCATCAACCATTCCCAATCCTCTCACAAAGTTCTTCATCTATCAACTGGCAATCATTCCAGCTCGGTAACCTTTATCCTCAAGAGGATTTTGCCTTGATAAGTGATGATCTATTAGTTTTAAAAAAAAAAAGCAACTTGATTTCAATTGTATTCAATGAATTTACAATTTCATGATTTAGAATAACTCAACAAAGAGATTGATATGCCATAAAATAGATGAATTAAGTTTCTTCAAATTTGTCATGAAAAATTTTCTCGAACTCTGCAGGAATTTTTCCTCAAAGGACATTCCACACTTGTAATGGGCAGGAATGTAGAATAGAAATGGCACTTAATAGCATATGAGCTACATCTGGCATTCACTTGACAGAAAACTATTGATACACATAGTCATGGCTGGTAGAATGAGAGCAAGCTACCCCTGTGGGTTAAATAAAGGTTTGAAGTTCGGTATAGTTTCCAGAGTTTGACAAAACAACCTGATGATGAAGGTTGCATCAAATGAAATGTGGACACTAGCATCCAAGCTGAGAATAGTAGTTTAAATAATACAAACACTAAAACAGAGTCAAGAATGAAAATATGCCTCAAGACGGTTTATAATATAAAATGTTCTTTTGATATAATGCATAGTCATTTGAGATTTCTTTTAAAATATCTTAAGTTGTTACTGGTAAAAAAAAAAAAAATATGTGTGATAACATTTTTATATTTGCACATTTTTATTTTTATATGGTGTTTTGTATCTTTTCATTGTTTCAGTTATTTTAAAGTATTTTAAAGGTTTTTATTTATTGTCACTTTATCCTTTCCTCTCCCTTTTGTTTATTTGGAAGTGTTTTTGTCATGATCATGTGCCCCCCCCCAACCATACACACACTCCTTCACCAACATGCCACTGCCCACCAGCACTACCGCTGCTGCTACTATCTTCCATCTTACCCCTAGGATCATTTCATGCCTGATAAATGCTGCTTGCCAATTTCTAAACATCACTGTTTTTTTTTAACCCTTCCCCATAATCAGTTCAACACAGCATTGCAAGAGAACACTTTTTCTTTTCTTTTTTTTTTAATTGGTGCAAGCCTCTGAACTTGGTCCTCGATTTCTCACATACAAGCATTTTTCTTTTCTTTTTTTCCGCTATTAAAAATTAAAAAATTCTAATTGGATGATTCAAATATTTTTCCTGGTTCCAATTCTTCAAAAATCTCTAAAAATTATAGTTATTTTTCCTGTTTACCATAAAAACATATGTTAAATGTGCAGATATTTTCTTAAATGTAAAAATACACGTGGGGGGTGATCTATTGATTTTAGTTTTATTGGTAGTTTAAAATCAATAAATATTATTTTATCATTACTACCAGTGATGGGATTCAGCCGGTTCGCACCGGTTCGTGCGAACCAGTGCTTAAAATATTATGAGTTCTGTGAACCGGTTGTTAAAATTAAGTAAACCCCTATTCAGACCTGTATTAATTAGCCCACTATCAAACTTCACAAGTGTTGCGTGACTCACGTAATTTAGAACCTGTTCTTAAAAAATTTGAATCCCACCACTGATTACTACCTATAATGGAAGATTTTGCTTTAAAACCAAATAAAATGCAAAATACAATTAAAAGAATCGTTTTTTAACATTGGAAAATATACACATTTTTCCAATACCATCAAAAGTTTTAATTAATCGTCCCAACACTAACATATTAGAACAACCCCACTGATGAGACCGACTGAACATATCTTACTTTTTTATGTATAATTTGATACAGTCAAGACAATTGCTTGGAAGAAATAAACAAAAAAAATTAAAATCAAAGTCTCTATAAAATTTAAAGAATCTATTTCCTTGTTATAATTTGAACTCTAGTATTTTGATTACAGCTGAAGTTTTAACGGATTTTATATATTCTTCCGTGTGTAGTTTCATTCATGAAAATTAGATAAACAATCTTATTAATCTTATGTAATAGTGCTAAATGCAGTAGAACGGTATACTTATTTAGCATAAAGTTTACTTCATACAAACATTTCTGGCTACATATGTGCATACATATTTTAACTGAAGCCTCAATCAAAAATGAATACCAACTGAAAATAAATAAAAAAAAAAAACTTATTTCCAAACAGAGAGCATTATGTGAGCATAGGTGGAAGCTAATAAAAAAATGTTTCCATAAAAATTATTTTACAGGGTAAAACGATGAATTTGTTGCCCTAAAGAAAACAACACTACAGCTTTTTTTTTTGAAACTTTATTGAAAAAAATCAATTCAGGTAACTTGATTTTGTAGTAGAGCTGGCATTAATTCAATGTAGCAGCCTTCAGCTTTAATCACTGCCTCAATATGAGTCTAGAACAGGGACCATGCTTTTTCCACAAGCGCTGGCGGGAGCTCTGCGAATACTCGGTGGATGGTGGCGATCAGGCTGGGTTTGGTATTGTGGGAGGTTATGTTGGTGATGTTAACGTATGACCAAAGAAAGTAGTCCAACGGATTCGGGTTGGGGGAGGAGGGGGGCACTCCTTCTGAAGCCAAGCCTAGGTCTCTTTGGACTTGTGGACCGGCGCAGAGTCCTGCTGTCACAACCAAGTTCTGCCAGCAGTTACCTGATTACGTCAGGGAATCGCCACACTCTTAAGCACATCCAGATACACTTTGGTGTTGACTTTCAAACCGACTTCGAAGATGTGAGGTGGCATGATGTGGCCCTCACTTGAAACCACACCAAAGACCATAACCCTGGTCATCTGATGCACTGGGCTGCACCCTCAAACATTGAACCACCCGAATTTGCATTTTGAGGATGCTGGCAATGGTCCTGTTGTCATAACTGGGATCGGTAGAGAGCATAGGTTGTGCAGTGGCGATCTCTAATCTCACTCATTGAACATTGTCATTTTCAGACAGGATAGAAGGCTTCTATTGCCCTGAGATTTGTACACAACTGGCCAACTAGTAGATGGTCTGCAATCAAAAGAAAACCGGTTTTCATCAAATGGAAATGGAATCATGTCGCCTTTTCTTTGGCTAAAATTTTATCAATCCACCATGTAAATAAGTTTCTATTGAAACATGAATTAATTTCTTCGGTGAGCGGATGGCTGGCTAGATTATGGTTATATGATATCCCTTTCTTGGTAATATGGTCTTCTTTGAGTTTGTATTAATTTTCATTGAATATTTGGTTTGACGCAGTTTCAGCCAAAATATGTATGCACATAGGTAGCTAGAAATAGTTATATAAATTAAGTTATAATAACACATATATTGTATAAACAGTTTGGTGAACATAACTTGAATCTTTTGAAAATTAATGCATATTTTTTTTTTTTTAGCATTGATTCATATGATATCATTTTTATTGATCTGGTTTTAAAAGATGAAAACTTCCGTTTACATTACAACTAAAATATACAAAACACTTTATTTTTATTTATATATATATATATATATATATATATATATATATATATATATATATATATATATATATACAAAACAACTCATGTCCGTTGGGTCAGTATTTGTTATATAGTTAAACATCTCTCTATCATTTCTCTCTCTTACTTTCTCCATTGTCGCTTTCTCTTTTCTCTCCTTCTTTATCTCCCCCCCCCCCAATCTCCTTTTTCTTTCTCTTTTTCATCTCTTCTCTTTTTCTGTCTTTCTCTCTTTTTCTTTCTTTTTTCTCCTCCCTTTCCCTCTTCTCCTCCCTTTCCCTCTTTTCTCTTTTTTTTTCCTTTTTTTCTTTATATTTACCTTCGTTTTTCCCCCTCTCTCTCTTTCTCCCTTTATCTTTTTCTCTCTCCTTCCCTTTCTCTCTTCTCCCTTTTTCTTTCCCTCTCTCTCTCTCTCTCTCTCTCTCTCTCTCTCTCTCTCTCTCTCTCTCTCTCTCAAAAGATTATTTTCAAGAAATATTTACTTAAAAACTGATTACTTCATAAATGATGAATGATGGCTTTAACATGTCTGTGTGTGTGTGAAATTATCCAGTGTGCATGGTGACAATATCTAAAGAAGCAGGTCATATATCAACGTCCACAGTTTTAGCAATATATATATATATATATATATATATATATATATATATATATATATATATATATATAATTACACTTTTGTAAAAGTAATAAATTTTACATACACCAGAATGTAATTTTCTGCCATTTTTAACGTCTTTTCCCTCCAAATAAATATCTTGATTGTTTTATCATTCAATTTTTCTGTTTATCTCATTCACACTTCTTCCTTTTCTTTTTTTATATTAATTAAATTGTGTGACATTTGTGTTTCTCCTTTCACATTAAATACCGTTATCAAAAAAAAAAAAAAAATATTTTGCTGACTTGAGTGTATCAAGAGTGAAATTGCTTCCTCAATAATTACAAATTCTTAAACTGTTCAAAAATATTCAATTTAGTTGAACATATTTCGTTGTTTTTTGTTTGTATTTCTTTGAATTGATCATTCCCAAAACAGTTTTTAAATGTTTCTCAGTGGTTTCTAAATTTTCAAAAATTTATTTCATTTTCCTTTGAAACATATTTTGGATATTTTATTTCACTTAGATTTATAGCCATTACGATTTAACTTTTCTTGTAACTTTCGTATATCTCATTTCATAAGTCGCTTTTTCTTCAGGCTTTGATTAGATTTCTTGGTTCTGCTCGGTGTCCATTAAGTTCTCTTCCTTTTGGGACCAAAAAATTTACTCTTTTCTTGCTCCTATTCATCAGAAAGGAGGATTATCACCGATTGCCTGAGGTACCTCTCATGAGGATGCCAATTATGGTGATTATAAGTTGTTTGATACCGGCCTTAAACATCAGCCCAGAGTCGCATGTAAAGGTGTTGCTAAATAGGGATTAATGTTTTGTGTGTGTTTCTCTTTTTTTTTTTCTTTTTTTTTTTTTTAGGATTTAAAATACGAAAAGAATTATTTCATGGCTATTATTAGTTGCTGTATCTCCCCATTGTTTTACTCTTTTCTTTCTATCCCTCTTTTCTCTTTACCCTCTTCTCGCTCTCTCTCTCTCTCTCTCTCCCCCCCTCTTCTCTCTCTCTCTCCCCCCTCTTCTCTCTCTCTCTCACCCTCTTCTCTCTCTCTCACCCTCTTCTCTCTCTCTCACCCTCTTCTCTCTCTCTCTCTCCCTCTTCTCTCTCTCTCCCCCTCTTCTCTCTCTCTCCCTCTTCTCTCTCTCTCCCCCTCTTCTCTCTCTCCCCCTCTTCTCTCTCTCTCCCCCTCTTCTCTCTCTCTCCCCCTCTTCTCTCCTCTCCCCCTCTTCTCTCTCTCTCCCCCTCTTCTCTCTCTCTCTCTCACCCTCTCTCTCTCACCCTCTTCTCTCTCTCTCTCTCTCACCCTCTTCTCTCTCTCTCTCTCTCTCTCACCCTCTCTCTCTCTCTCTCTCTCTCTCTCACCCTCTTCTCTCTCTCTCTCTCTCACCCTCTTCTCTCTCTCTCTCACCCTCTTCTCTCTCTCTCTCACCCTCTTCTCTCTCTCTCTCACCCTCTTCTCTCTCTCTCTCTCACCCTCTTCTCTCTCTCTCTCACCCTCTTCTCTCTCTCCCCCCTCTTCTCCCCCCCCCCCCTCTTCTCTCTCTCTCCCCCCTCTTCTCTCTCTCTCCCCCCTCTTCTCTCTCTCCCCCCTCTTCTCTCTCTCCCCCCTCTTCTCTCTCTCCCCCCCCTCTTCTCTCTCTCTCCCCCTCTTCTCTCTCTCCCCCCTCTTCTCTCTCTCCCCCCTCTTCTCTCTCTCTCCCCCCTCTTCTCTCTCTCCCCCCTCTTCTCTCTCTCCCCCCTCTTCTCTCTCTCTCCCCCCTCTTCTCTCTCTCACCCCCCTCTTCTCTCTCTCTCACCCCCCTCTTCTCTTCTCTCTCTCCCCCTCTTCTCTTCTCTCTCTCCCCCTCTTCTCTTCTCTCTCTCCCCCCTCTTCTCTCTCTCTCCCCCCCTCTTCTCTCTCTCTCCCCCCCTCTTCTCTCTCTCTCCCCCCCTCTTCTCTCTCTCTCCCCCCCTCTTCTCTCTCTCTCCCCCCCTCTTCTCTCTCTCTCCCCCCCTCTTCTCTCTCTCTCTCCCCTCTTCTCTCTCTCTCTCCCCCTCTTCTCTCTCTCCCCCCTCTTCTCTCTCTCCCCCCTCTTCTCTCTCTCTCCCCCCTCTTCTCTCTCTCTCCCCCCTCTTCTCTCTCTCTCTCCCCCCTCTTCTCTATCTCCCCCCTCTTCTCTCCCCCCCCCTCTTCTCTCTCTCCCCCCTCTTCTCTCTCTCTCCCCCCTCTTCTCTCTCTCTCTCCCCCCTCTTCTCTCTCTCTCTCCCCCCTCTTCTCTCTCTCTCTCCCCCCTCTTCTCTCTCTCTCTCCCCCCTCTTCTCTCTCTCTCTCTCTCTCTCTACCCCTCTTCTCTCTCTCTCTCTCTCTCTCTCTCTCTCTCTCTACCCCTCTTCTCTCTCTCTCTCTCTACCCCTCTTCTCTCTCTACCCGTCTTCCGTCTTCTGTCTCTCTCTCTCTACCCGTCTTACCCATACACTCTACCTACCTTTCCTTCTCTTTGTACCTTCCCCCCCCCCCCCGCCTTCTATTTCTCTTTGTGCCCTCTTTACATCAACCATCTACCCACTCTTTCTCTAGAATAAAATGAGGTGGAAAAGCTTTATATGTGTGTTCATCCTCTTCCTTTTACTCAGATTATCATGCTCTTTGTTCCTCATCATAATAAACTTATTTTAATTGTTTTAATTTTATTTTTAATTCGAACTTTTTGCAAAAATCTTTTTCGCCTTGCACGGCTTCAAATAATAATGCTTTTTTTTTTTTAAATAAACTTATTCACCAAAGTTGCTGAACGAAATAAAAAAAACAAAAAACAATGGCCATGCTTAATTTTCATTTTCTTTTCTTTTTTAAATTTTATTTCTCTTTATGCTTGTGGACACTTCTTTTGATTATCTCCCCTTTTTTTCTGTCTTTTTAATCCAACTTCTATTCGCTTTATGTGTAACAGCTTTTGCTTTGCACAAATGTCTTGTCATCTTATTGAACAAAAACACAAATGAATGATTATTCTTCTTTTCATGAAACTTTGTTAGTGTGCATGGGGAAGGTATTATAAGAGGGAATCAAGTGGTGCATGTGAAAGGGCAATATTCTGTGTGTGTGTGTGTGTGTGTGTGTGTTTTGCGTGTATGTATATACATATGCAGTTGATATATTATAAAGGTACGACTGTATATACATATGTGCATGTGTATGTATCTGTGCACATACATGTTTAGTTACATATTATTTTTGCATTATAAATGAAAAATGTTTGCTTAAAATGTCTCTGTCTCATTTGTTACAAGAGTTATCTCCCCTGAAAATGCCAGTTGCATAAAACAAAACTAATGTTGTCATATGACGACTTGTACTCCTCTTTATTCCTCCAACATATGCCAAGAGGGAAGGAGGGTATACCTCTCATTAGAAACCTTTCTACAACATCTGTAAGTTGGATGTTTTTAATTGCCACAAAAAAAAAAAACTTGAATTATTAAACATTTTGTTTTAAACATTCTAATGATACTTCTAGTTTTGACAATTAAAACTGCTGCTCTCTTTAAGTAGGAAATGACAAAAACAATTTTGAAAAAAAAATCTCAAACGATTCAAACACATCAGCTGTTATTGTCATTTCCCTTTCTTTATCAGTTTTGATCTTTAAATTTAAACATCCTAAAATCAGATTTAGAAAATATTAAATTGCTACTCCGAAAAATGCTAGGTTTTGTGAAATTGTTTTAAAAAATTTAATGCGAAAGTATTTTCTTTTGCCTGACACTGCATAAGAATATCATGTGATCTAGGGTTCAGCAATTGGGTACCATGATTTTACCAAAGAATCAAATTCAGATCTAATGCAGATCTAATTTTACAGCTGAAAATGTCTATTAATTTTAATATAGACAATACAATGTTATGAAAAAAAAAAAAAAAAACGTGAATAGTACAAAGTAAAGATTATTAATGAAGTATGACAACAAATATTTTTTAAAGATTCATTCAAATATAATTTTCTGTGGTTTTAATTTAATTTTTTTATTTCGTTAGTCATTTTATTTAGTTTTCAAATTTTGATTTACGGTTTCATCAACAGCAAAAGTCATTTACTACTGTGACCCTTTTCAAGCACCTACCCCGTGTAACTCAGCATATTAGCTTCCTTAACGATAAGCATAAAACAAACTTCTGCATAGAACTCCCGAAGATTGTGCCTCAGGATTGTCTGATCTGCATGAAGTCCTCCTCGTTAGCCATAGTTATTCGTTATACTTGTAAAATTGCAGATTTATCCTTGAGGCCTAGAGCAGCACAACTCAGTGTTTACATATGAATTAGGGGAAGGTTTTGCTTCAAAACACAGGAAAATGGTTGTTGCACATCTGCAGAAGCAAGGCTGTTATTTCCACGATTCGCCTGAGATATCCTTGCTTGCTATGCATACAGACAGAACACCTTAGAGGAAGGTGAATAATTACAAAATAAAAATCTTCTATTGGTTTCCTGAAAAGAAACAAAAAAAAAACAAACAATACTGTCTCAAAATGGCAATCACAGACTTTGATAAACAGGCAATAAAAAATAGGATCATAAAAGACATTTAATAAAACAAAAAAAACAAAATGGACAAATTCTCAAACAAAAAAAACTATACAAACATTAATCGATAGTTTGATTGGAAAACAAAATCCTTGTCTAACCAAAGACAGGATATTGTTGTTAAACAGTAAGAATTGGACATGGACATCTCCAGCAAAAACATCTACTCCAAGTGGAAATGACACCTCAATACATCTGTCACAATCATGCACCTCTCAATAAATTTGACATATTCAAGGGGAATGCTGCTACTGGTATTAATGAGGATACAAAAATTTTAACACAAGTTGCATTCGATATTAATGATTTCTTGTTTGAAAAGACTGTTTTCTCTTCTTTCTGCCAAACTCCTAGCCTTTGGAATCTCTATTTCCCTGACAATACCAGCATGTAGAAATTTCTTGCTGCACAACTTCCTACTTAGGATACCCCTATAAATCTGACCCCAGTTTCACAGTAGCCTCTTATGTCTCAGTAGTAATGTGCCCTGTTTTGGGGCGAATATAAGTTTAAAAAAAAAAAAAAAAAAAAAGATGGAAATTCCAATGACTCCACAATCAACAATACAGGTTTAAAGAGTTTCCATCTTGAAAAATCTGAAGATTATTGGTTCATAACAATTATATAAAAAAAAGTTTTAGAATATATAAGGATGAGTACTGCTTATCATTTGAACAAAAAACAAAATTGAAATTTGTTAAGGATGTAAGCAGCTTAAAATTTAAAGGAATTCTCTCCCCTTCCCTGTCAAAGTTTAACTGATTTGACAGGAACGTTTCGTCTATTAAATCCGTTTTCCTCCTGTACTATCTCTTATTCTTACCTTGTTGCTATTTTTTTTTTCTTCATTTTATTTTGGCCATTCAGCGACTTGCTTTTTTTCTTTTCTTTTTTTTTTCTTTATTGTTTTACTTCGGTTAGCTCTCAGAAATCAATCCCGATGCTAACACTTGAATTCTATATAAGATGATATGAGTGTTCAATCCATGTTTTTCTCTACTTCTCAAACATTAAGTTAGTGAAGAACACTAATTTCCCGCCTCCTAATTGACAACTATGTTATATGTTATCTTTATTGTGGTTTTGTCTTGGTCTTGCCGGATTCCTGATACAAGAATTCATCCTGTCTGGTTGAGTGTGCAGCTAAGCGCTGTTATTTGTGATAAAATTACTAGGAGAAGGTGCACGATTTCTTATGAGTCAGTTTATAGTCGTACCAAGGGGATCTTATATGGGCTTCGAATATTCTGATATTTTAAATATTTGGTCAGGCTTTTACCCATTGGATGAAGTATCCTTATATGATGCTGCCTTGGCAAACATTTTCATTGTGATATTGAAGATGTTTGATGATCGTGTTTAGTAGACATTCTTGTTTTTCTTTTTTTTCTTTTTTAATGATTTTGTTCCAGGTTGGGGAGTGGTTTAAGTTTGCGGTATCACATTTATAATGTTTATATGTGCATGTGGGATAGAAATACACTTTTAACGAGCAGATGTTTTTGTGAAACTGCAGTAAAGTGTTGCGATAAGTCCCTCTTAATTATTCTTATATACTTGTTCTTTCGTGAGATTGGTAGAAAGCAAATTAAATTTAAAATAAAAGCATAAAATTTATTTATATATGATATTACATAAGATTAAGTTAGAACAAGATTTTTTGACTTGATCTTCTATAACAATATAATGATTTCTTATTTTTAGCTTCTTTGTTTATAAGGCATTTTAAACATATTTTTCTAGCCCTAAGTCTGATCTTTAACTTCTAATGGAATTTTCTGTTCTTCTGCTTAATCTAACCTTATGTTGAGAATTCTGATTTTAGCATTATTTTCACTCCCTCATATGTGTGGTTCTCCACGAGTGCAAATATAGCATATAGTTATGTGCTCAGTGTGTGGTTTATTACATATATAACTTACTCTTCCATGGCTCTTTTTTTTTCTTTTTTCTTTTATTCTTCTTTTTTCTTTTTTTCTTTTTCTTTTTTTTTTTTTTTTGTGTGTGTGTGTGCCGGGAATTAATTCTAACACTAACCAAGTTTTGGCACACATAAGTGGGGAAGGAATATTGCTTGGCAGTTTTTTTTGTATTTGGGGGGGGGGGGGGGCTTTTTTTGTTTTGTTTTTTTAAGAGGGTGTCTAATTTTGACGTTTTTTTTTTAACCCTTATCACAAAGGTCAAGGCAACAAGTTAAATTAGTTAAACTTTGTTTTCCTATAGCTTTTTCTTATATACTTTACTCATGTAAAATAAATAAAATATACTGTAGTTCTGGGATTGACTTATGTTTGAAGTATAATATTTTAATTGATCTAATAAGCTATTGTCTTAATTTAACTGTAACCCACATGTAAGTTGCATCTCTTCTAACTCTGTATTTATTACCCAATTTTGTCATTTTTGGTCCCACCGACAAAGGAAGGATTGGACCTAGTAATTCAATCCCATTCATCCGTTCATTTGTTTGCACTGTTCTCAATAATCACGCCTTAGATTTTTTTGAAATTTTGCACAAACATTAGTGATGGTGAAAGTAAATTTTTGCCAGAACGAATTTTCCAGGATAACTCTGGTTGCCCCACCTAGAGGGCATTATAGAGGTAAAATTTCCCTCAAATCGTTTATCCATTCATTTGTTCATACTTTTCTCAATAACCACGCCTTGGATTTTTGGAAATTTTGCACAAACATTAGTCATGGTGAAAGTAAATTTTTGCCAGAACGAATTTTCCTGGATAACTCTGGTTGCCCTACTAGGGAATTATAGTGGTAAAATTGCCCCAAATCGTTCACTCGTGGAGATAAATATGCGTATGCAAATAAGATGGTAAAATATTCGATCCTTATTAAAAATAATATTAATCATAAAAATAATACTTAATACTTTTGAGATTCATAAAGGTGGGACCCTCAAAGTTGATTCACTAACAAAAAGAAAGCTTTAATTGTCCAAAGGTCTTATTTGATGATAATTCAAATATTAAATAATGATAATTTGATTAAAGATTCTTTCAATTATTAAAAAAAAAAATATGCAGGGTTACCCAGCATTGCTCGGGGGAATAGTAATTTATTTTTATCAATAACAATTGATTTCCTGCTGTTGTCACCAACAATGTAAATCTTATGGCTAATCAAACTAAACCTGATCAATGAAACAAAACAAACAAAGAAAAAACAATTATGAATATGAGAGTTAATATGAGGAACAGCATTTAAATATTCTTTTAGACATTATTTCTTTGAAAAATATATCAAAGAAAAAATACAAATTATTTTTTCCTGTTCACTTTTTCATAAACTCGATTAAAACTAACTTGTACATAATAATGGTTCGCCTATGTTACCAGATATCATTGTGTTGGCCAATGATGTTAAAGATAGATGAATGATTAACTAAATTCTAAAAAGAAAAACAAAAAAAAAAAACATCAATATTATGTGTACTGCTGTTCTGATTTTGGTTATTTTCTGTTTCAAGCTGATTTAACTTCTGACCTTTGACCTTCTTCAGGTGCATCTTTTTAAATTTGAAAATCTTTATGAACTCAGGAAGCGATACAGATTTTTGAAACCTTTAATTTAATTTATGAAGTGAGATTGTTGTAGATCAAAATAATGTAAATCTTATGGCTAATCAAACTAAAACTGATCAAATGAAAACAAAGAAAAAACAATTATGAATATGAGAGTTAAATCTTACAACTAATTAGGGTTACCAACTTCCTGTTCCACCATTCTGGGACACCTTAATACCAAGCATTCCAAGATCGATACAACAATAGCTTACAAAATACGATAAACTTTAAAAGCAAGAAATGAATGAGTTCTGTTAACCATAATTTTCTACTTAAACCAATAGCAACACACAGACTATAATACAATTAAAAGAAACACATCACAGAACTTACCGCATAGAGCTCAAATTGAGCAACAAATCAACTACCACCAAATGTAGAAACCCAGTGGTAGAGCATCTGACTAAAGATTGAATGATCCCCTGTTCAAGCCCGGGTGTCCTCACTATTTTAATTTTTTTTTTCTTTCTTATTAATGAGTTCAATTTACAATAAAGGAAGATATACCATTTAAAATCACCGCAAATCATTTCTTTGTTTGCATATTTTAAAACTAAACATCAGTCAGTAGTGACTTTTCCAGAGCATTCATTTTCAAGCTCAAATATCAGCTGACGTGATATCATAAACAGACAGAATTTGATGAACGACATTATCATTATTTATTTTTTTTTATTATTTATTTATTTTTTTATTTATTTATTTTTTTTTTTTTTTGCGAATTAGTCCACTGGGTAAATTATTCCCTGTAATATATAATATTCAATAGAAGATTGATTCTCTACTAATACATACGCAATCTGCATAAATTAAAATATCATGTTTAAGTGTATTGTACGACCGAGCAACCCTGAGCTGCCAGCTAGTTGAATTATATATGGGAGATTTTTAAATTGATTGTTTTTTTTTTTTGTTTTTTTTTTTTTTCCCTCTTTTTAATAAATTTAAATCAAGCCTTTTATATATATATATATATATATATATATATATATGTCTTTTGTCTTCTTTGCATCTTTCTTGTTTCTCTGCTGCATTTCTTCCTTTTTCCCTTTCTCTATTTCCTTCTTACTTTGACTCCTCTCTACATCTTCTTTTTTTCTTCTTTTAATTTAATCTCCATATTTATTTTTTATTTTTTTCCCCCTACTGTTTTAACCACCTTATCCGAGGCTTGTTCCAGCTTGGTTTTCATATCTTGCAGCTGTGTTTGAATGTCTGATTGTTTTTTTTTTTTGTTTTGTTTTTTATTGTTTTTTTTTTTTCCTTCCTTAAATAACAGCCATTTTCATTGGATGGCAGGCAGAAAATAAACCATTGGCAGCAACCCATACATTTATCAGGGTACACTCGACATCAACCAAGTGTATTAATCAACCAATCATTAACAATTTCTTGTCTTTATAGTTGACAGTTCATGACTTCATGATTTTTTTTTTTTTTTTTTTTTTTTTTTTTTTACTTTATTTGTAGAATTTTATTCTTTCTATTTATTCTTGTTATTTGATGAATATTTTTCTTAACCAAAATCAAGGGTCAGTTTTTAATTTTAACTGTATGCATGTTTTTAATGGAAATCGCTCCAGACAAGACATGAAACTACTTGATATAAGTAGTTGAAAAAGTATCACTTCAAGGTAAAAAAAAAATAATAACTAGCAAATCATAAATACTTTATGGATATATTCCAACATAGAAATCAGCAATTCTTCCCTGTTTGTTTGGAGCATTGCTTATGGAATGCGAGAACTAAAGGAGAAAATAAGGGGAGCAAGAGTTAGTTCCATGTTGTTGAAACTTTTTTCTTCATTTGCTCTCTTAACAACTTGGAGAAAAACTGGAAACTGAATTTAATTAATAAGTATTTAATACTTTGATAATGTTGTTTTTTAATGAAAATCGTTTCAGACAAGACATGAAGCCACTTGATATAAGGAGCTAAAAATAAAAATACCTCTTCATCGTTAATTTTGGCCCAGAAAATAAGTTCTTCTCTCTTTGTCAGAAGTATCGTTCATGGAATGTGAGGACTAAAGGACAAAATAACGGAAATGGGTTACGTTGAAAGTAAAGTCAAGATTCACTTTCTACTTTCGTTAAATTAAATTTGATTCAAATGTTTTACTGATACAATTTATTATTTTTTTAATTTTTTTTTTATTGTACTTCAAGCAAAATTTGGGGACAGTTTGGTGTCTCATCTGAAGGACCTGTGGGTCTGAATAGGCTTTGCATTTACTGGACCATAGCCGCTCCAGATTTTTATCTCAAAGATACCGTCTATCAAAGCAATCCCCAGACTTTCTGAACTGAAGAGAGTCATAATAGTCAAAATTAGGGCAATCCCAAGAGAAGAGCACGTCGGAATCAACAATTTTGCACATCATATTCGCGTGTGCTTATCATTGAATGTCGATAAAAACAAAAAACTGTTTGACATTAATGACTGAAACCAGGTGGACAAGTCGAGCATAATATGAACTTCATTTGTACCAAGTACTGTTTGATTGCAGAAAATTTTATTCTTAACACTCGTTTACCTACAACCACTGTCAGTAATTTCCCTCATGTACCTGAATGGAAATGAAACTTCCATGAGCAAAGTTTCTTTCTTAGAACTGCTACTTTGTGGAACACAATATGGCAGAACTGTTTTCCAGCTGACTATAACATGGTCGTTTTCAAGCCCAACGTAAACACATTCTTGTAGAGCCACCATCTTAAATCCAATTCTACCAATTTCCACCATTACTGATCATTAAAGAGTGGTCTCACTGGTTAGCTGACGCTCATTAATCCTTGTCCTCGAGTAGCCTTTGTGCTGTGATAAGTGGTGACCCTGTTGTAAAAAACATTTTATTTTCATGACTGGCATTTTAGGGGGGGGGTAGAATTGAAATGTAATTACATTCACTCTATTTACAGCAAATCTCGTCACCTTTATTCTTCCACATTGGATTTCTTCATCCATGGTCAAGGACTTGGTTTGAGTAAAATCCTGCTATCTTGTGATCTTGGTGTAAAGTATCCAATCACCATTGTTTGGGGTGTCCTTTTGGTATCCAATCACCATTGTTTGAGGTGTCCTTTTGGTATCCAATCACCATTGTTTGGGGTGTTCTTTTGATCTTTTGCTCAGAGTTTCCTTCTTTAATCATATTTTCACAATGGTGTTATTGTTTATCTGCAGTACATGTTCATACTAGCGCAAATGATTTTCCCTTCATTTTGTCTGAGATTCGTGGTATAATGTCATCGTAATGGTTACCAATATTGACTTTTGGAAATGCTAATCCATTATATTTTTGGAAGGAGTGGGTTATAGTCGGCTAACCTACTTCTTAATTTCCAGCGTAGCACTACCAGAAGCAGTGGCAGGGCAAGTCAGTTCCTTCACTTTTATTGTTCTTCAGTATTTTTTATTATGAAGCGATTTATTAAAATAAAATACGAGAAAAAGACATTATTGAAAATTACACAATAAAAATTTAAACAATTATACAGATAAAAACACCACATTTAGTCTGAAAATAACTTCTATTTTTATAATTTCATAAACATACATTTATTATAAAATTTTAAATAAAATAAAAATGTATTTTTTTAATTCTGTTATTAAAAGTGCAAATAAAGACTAATTGTGTTATTTTTATCTGTTATAATTTTGTTAACTTTTATTGTATACTTTTTAATAATGTCCTTTTCTTATATTTTATTTTCAATAAATTTCTCCACAATAGAAATACTGAAGAACAATGAAAGTGGTAGCGCTACATCTAAAATTAGAAAGTACGCTAGCTGACTATAACCAAAGAGTGTAATATCTTTTTAAGTTGTAAAGTTTTGAATATGAACACAAATATCTAGGTTAAAAGAAAATGTTTCCAGGAATGGTTGTTCAGGAATTGATGTTATATCTTAAAACCTAAGCAGATGGTATTTATTTGCTCCCCCACTGAGCAAATTAGGCACAAGGCCGTTTTTAATGTGAGGTAAAAACCAGCTCCCCTAAAAGTAGGCAAAAAGGGGGCACTCTGGTTACCAAAAATAATAATTGTCCCAGTATAGAGGGTTTCCCCTCCATTGACTGGTACAAATTATCTTAAGTGCAGTATCTGCCGGAACAGATGCTACACTTTGATCTTGGCCAAAAGGCAAAGAAAAGCTATTGCTTTTTCTTAGATCGTAATGAGAGAGAGCGTAAAGATTTATATGTAAATAAAGTCCTCTGTCTGATAGAATAAATAAAATTGGATTGGACAGAAAAGTTGTATCAATTTACAAAGTATGATTTTAAGTATTGTTCAGAAAAAAAGCCCTCCATTTTGTTCTTGTGACTTGCACATCAACAATAAAGCAGTTTCGATTCATTTAAACAACATTTATTGAAGAACACTTTACCTATAAAAAATGACTAAAAAAAATTGGAGCAATAATAAACATTTAATTTAAATTAAACTATTTTTTAATTTTATTAAACTTTTTAATTCAGTTATTTTCATTATTAAAGAAACCATGTTTTTCTCTCAATGCTTCTTTTTCCCTTTCATTTTTAATTCCTTAAGTGAATTTTTATTTTGTCAAGATTTTCTGTTGGAAGATTTCCGAGAAATTATTTTCTGCTGGAAGATTTCCGAGAAATTATTTTCTGCTGGAAGATTTCCGGGAGTTAAAAAAAAAAAACAATGTTTTTAACTGCCCCTTGAATTGGTTAAGATTTTTTCTTTGCTTCTATTTTTTCTCTTCAAATTATAGAAATCGATTATTATTCTGATTTTTTAATCCTCTCGTTATCATCATATGTGATGCTTTTGTTTTTTGTTGGTGTATTCTCTGACACATCATAAAGGACATAGAACCACCACCTTCAGATTTTAGCAAAAGTTGACTCGTACAATGGTTTTGCTTGAACCTCTAAAAGTGAAGTCAGTTTTTCAAAGTTTTACCTTTTTGGGAGAATTATGACGTTCAAATTTTGACATCTTGTAGTACCCCTTAAGATTTTAAAGAAATAAAGTTCATCCTGGTGGTCTGATTTGAAAAAAGGAAACTTATGCCAATTTTCACTAAAATTTTAAAGAATGATAACCAATTTTTTCTTTATGATTTATCAGAGAAAATGCTCATTTGCTTTTTGCCTCCACTGCTACAAGTTCATAGTTAACGAGAGAAATAATTTCAGCCGCTTTTCATGTATTTAACACAAGAACTTGTCTGAAAATCTCAATCTAACATAACTTTTTAAAAATAATTGATTTTATTAATATGGATCAACATTCTTATGAATTTTAATGAAATTTAGGAGAAATCGTTTTAGATGTTATGTTGTAAATTATAACAATTTTTAAACCTTTATTTTTAGATATTTTTCCTTTCTCTTTCATTTTCTTTCATTTTTTTCTTTTTTCATTTTTCCTTTCGTTCTTTCATTTTTTCTTTTGTCTTTTCCATTTTTTTTTCTTTTGTCTTTTCCCCTTTTTTTTCTTTTGTTTTTCCCTTTTTTTTCTTTTGTCTTTTTTTCTTTTGTCTTTTCCATTTTTTTTGTCTTTTCCATTTTTTTTGTCTTTTCCATTTTTTTGTCTTTTCCATTTTTTTGTCTTTTCCATTTTTTTTGTCTTTTCCATTTTTTTGTCTTTTCCATTTTTTTTGTCTTTTCCATTTTTTTTGTCTTTTCCATTTTTTTTTTGTCTTTTCCATTTTTTTTTTGTCTTTTCCATTTTTTTTGTCTTTTCCATTTTTTTTTTGTCTTTTCCATTTTTTTTGTCTTTTCCATTTTTTTTGTCTTTTCCATTTTTTTTTGTCTTTTCCATTTTTTTTTGTCTTTTCCATTCTTTTTTTGTCTTTTCCATTTTTTTTGTCTTTTCCATTTTTTTTTGTCTTTTCCATTTTTTTTTGTCTTTTCCATTTTTTTTTGTCTTTTCCATTTTTTTTTGTCTTTTCCATTTTTTTTTGTCTTTTCCATTCTTTTTTTGTCTTTTCCATTCTTTTTTTGTCTTTTCCATTCTTTTTTTTGTCTTTTCCATTCTTTTTTTTTTGTCTTTTCCATTCTTTTTTTTTTGTCTTTTCCATTCTTTTTTTTGTCTTTTCCATTCTTTTTTTTGTCTTCCATTTTTTTTCTCTTCCATTTTTTTTCTCTTCCATTTTTCCATTTTTTTTCTTTTCTCTTCATGTTTTTGTTTCATACATTTATATTCATTTTTATTTTATATTTCGTTTTTTATTTTTGTCTACTACTATTACTACTACATGATGCAATCATATCTTAAATAATTATATATATGTAATAATAAGAAAATATATATTGATAATTCAAAGCAAGATTGTCTTAACTCAGTTTCGGATTCAATGTTTTATATTTTGTTTAGCTATGAACTTGGTTTCATTTGATTCTATTTTAGTTCATGTCTTTCCTTTCAATTAATTATTATTTCTTTTTTTTTTTTGTATGACATCACTTTGTTTCTTCTGCTTTCAGCTCAACTGAGTGGGGGACAAAAAAATATTAAGGCAAAAAAAGAACGAAAAAATCTTAAGCGATGAATTTTACATTTTTTTTTTTTTTTTTAGTTGATGTGTCTGTATGTCTGTAAATGTAACGTGCATTTCAAGCCACGAATTGAAAAAGAAAAAAAAATGTTTTGTTGTATATCTTCACTAGTCGCACACGTTCATGACACTTGTCTCCACTGTGATCATGTGGACGATTCTGAATGTGGTCTCACCAACGTCGAATGGCCAGTTGTGTCACGAATGGCATGATCTCTATCTATGCACACACACTTGTGTAAGGGGACCCCCAAATTGGTGAAAATGGAGGAGAGAGGAGGAACAGCATTTAAATATTCTTTTTAGACATTATTTCTTTGAAAAATATATCAAAGAAAAAATCAAATTATTTTTTCCAGTTCACTTTTTCATAAACTCGATTAAAACTAACTTGTACATAATAAAGGTTCGCCTATGTTACCAGATATCATTGTGTTGGCCAATGATTTTAAAGATAGATGAATGATTAACTAAATTCTAAAAAAAAAAAACAAAAAAAAAAACATCAATATTATGTGTACTGCTGTTCTGATTTTGGTTATTTTCTGTTTTAAGCTGATTTAACTTCTGACCTTTGACCTTCTTCAGGTGCATCTTTTTAAATTTGAAAATCTTTATGAACTCAGGAAGCGATACAGATTTTTGAAACAAACCTTTTATTTAATTTATGAAGTGAGATTGTTGTAGATCAAAATAATGTAAATCTTATGGCTAATCAAACTAAAACTGATCAAATGAAAACAAAGAAAAAACAATAATAATAATACCAAGCATTCCAAGATCGATGCAACAATAGCTTACAAAATACGATAAACTTTAAAAGCAAGAGTTCTGTTAGCTTTAATTTTCTACTTAATTTAAACCAATAGTAACACACAGACTATAATACAATTAAAAGAAACACATCACAGAACTTACCGCATAGAGCTCAAATTGAACAACAAATCAACCACCACCAAATGCAGAAGCCCATTGAACACTGAACAACTTCTCTGCTGAATGCTGCTCTTACTGACACTGCAAGAACTGTTCCTATGGAGAAAAATATTGCTTCAGTAAAGTTGCCACTGGGGCAAGTCTTAACCTATGTTTAATGCAGGATTGTCAGCAACTTTTGGGACAAAAGTGACTCAGCGCCGGGACACAACAACTAATCGAGATAAATGACTGGGTAGAAATGTTAATTTATGCTATTTTTAGTTATTTTCGCTTGTAGTTATGATCTTGATTTATTCACCTCTTATCTACACTGTTCTATCCTACAGTTGTATAACATGGCCAATAAGAGCAAGCAACATACGAAGGCTTGAGGTGTTCAATCACTATTGTTTAGTGTTCACTAGTAACCGGTCATCTCAAATGCCGCTGCTCATTCTCAGTGCAACAGATCCTCTCTGCGACAAGCACTCCTCTTGAAATGTCTCTGCCATATTTGGGTAGATACCTTTATAAATATTTGCTAATATTTTCTCTCCTCTGATGAGATGGTAGACATCGAAACCATATAGGTTAAATAGATTAATATACTAAAGTATTCTTTGTCTTGCTTAGAATAATAAAAATCTTTGATATGAAACTCAACCACTTCATTTCAATAAGGGTTTTTTGAAATTCATTGAATCACAATTTATTTGCTCTATCTTGCATATCGAGCAATTCTTATTTAGATGGGATAACTTATATAATATTACCGCCAGTAATATTTTGTAAACCTTATAATCACAGGTTTCCATACCAACTGATTGTTAAAAAAACTATTCTGAAGTATATATATACATATATATATAGAGAGAAAATAAGAAGGAACAAACCGTATTATGTGTTCATCAACGTTTCGTCTTTATTTCGAGACTTCCTCTGGATGAATGAGATTAAGAAACCCAATTTTCTTAATCTCATTCATCCAGAGGAAGAAACCCAATTTTCTTAATCTCATTCATCCAGAGGAAGTCTCGAAATAAAGACGAAAGGTTAATGAACACATAATACGGTTTGTTCCTTTTTATTTTCTCTATTTTGTCGGAATACTATTTCCATTATTTTCATCATATATATATATATATATATATACTTATTTATTTATTTTTAATTAGTTAAATTTTTTCATCATTGCCATGAGTTTCTGTTTTTGGAGAGAAAAAAAAATTATTTTTTTCTATTTTTAAATTAAAACTAATGGTTTGGGATGTTTTGGGTTAAATTCCCAATCTTGTGATATTAGGACTTTATTACTTTTTTGTTCCTCCTCTCCAAAAAAAAATCGCCATTTTGATTTTTTTTTTTTTTTTTTTTAACTTTATAAAGCTAAGCTTCAATGTATAAATCAACGCTTACAAAAATTTGATGTTTCTACCTATTTTCTATTTCCTCATTTACAGTGTGTGTGTGTGTGCATATAAGTGTAGGGCAATGTAGTAACTGTAGCTTTCTGTATAGGTTTATGTTTGTTAGCATCGAAAGTAGCTAACTTTGATTTTTTTCACACATCATCTGAATTAGTATAGTCAAAAGAAAAAAATGAAGTAGCAAGAGCTAAGAAAGGAAAGAGGAGATGGAGAGTTTATTATAAATATGGTGGAACTTTCTTCCCTTCCCCTTAGGATAAATTAACATGTATTTAAAATTTAAGATAAAAAAAAAAAAATCGTTAAAAATGGCTTGATATTTTTAGTATAAAAAGTAAAATGGTTGGCCATAGTTAATGGTGACTAAAAGGCTCCCATTTCATTGCACAGATGTAAGGGAGGATATCACTCTTTTCTCATGATGACTCCACTTTTATTAATCCTTGCTTTACAATGCTGAAAATTTTGCAAAGGGAAATCAAATATAAATGTTGGTCCCGATCTTCCAGCTCATTAGCCAACACTTGTAACTGAATTGCAAAGCGATTTCGACAAACGCTAAAAAGCAAATAGCTCTAATTGCTACACCCTTCCTTTCTCTGCTTTATTGGAATTCATTTTCTTTGTCACTACCAAAAGCAAGGAAGTTTAAGGCCAGGGACCATACCACACACTCTAAATGGGCCAGTTTTTATTAGTAGGTATTTATTTGCTTCCCCACGAAAGCAAATTAGACACAAGGTTGTTTTTTAATGTGGGGGGAGGGGGAGGCAGCTCCCCCCCCCAAAAAAAAGGGGGCACTCTGGCAGTGTCCAAATAAATAGCAATTGTCTGATATGAAGGGTTTCCTCCACATTGACCAAACCTAATCGACTTCAAAACGTACTGGCCCAGAAGGTCAGGCGTTTGCGTTACCTATGCTAGTTTTTATTAGTATATTGAAGCTATATCAAGGAATGGAATTTTTTTTTTTTTTTTTTTACATTATAATTATAACTTTGTATTATCCGACATAGATAGCTACTTCAGGTAGTTATTAAATACACATTATTATTATTATATATCAAAGAATTTCATCGCTTATAGCAATAACTGATAAAATAAATGGTAAATGTTCTGTTTTTATCATCTTATCTGAAGAAGTGAAAGACGTAATTTGTACCCTTAACTTTCATCCAGCGTAGACGGGTATTTTGATTAGTTATCAATATTAGTAGCAATAGTAGTTGTAGTAGTATTAGTAGAAGCATTGTCGTTGTTATTGTTTATTGTCGTTGTTATTGTTTATTGTTGTTGTATGTAGGTGTGTTGTTTATATTGTCGTTTATTTCCTGGTTCCTGTAGAGATTGACTTCTCGGCAACACTGTTGGAATCTGCGGAGACGAGCAACAGTTCCGGCGACTCTGTGCCAGAGGAAGTGATGTCCGCATCGTTTAGCGGCCCTTCTGCCACGCCCGTACCAGCATCTGCCGTAGTACCGCCCACCATCACCTTGGCCCAACCAGAGTCTGCTTCTGCTAATTCCACATGTCACACCCTCCCAGTACTCGGTTCGTCCCATACTCAGCCCAACTTCCAACTACCTTACACGCCGGAACTCTACAAAAAGCCGCAGAATTTATCCGCAAGTTGCATCAGTGTGAATCTTCCAAGTGAAAGGTAAGTAATTGTAAATCTCTTGCTTGTACGTGCACAACTAAATATCTTTATATGCATATTAGTGATGGGACGATTTCAAAATTTTTCCTGATTCTGATACAATTACCAATTCTGTTTTAAATTCCCGATTCCAATTCTTTTGAAATCACTGAATATTTATTTACTGTTAAGTGTTGAGACATTGTGTTGAACAAAAATGGTGGTAGTAAATCGAATTAGCGAAGAATCAATGAAGTCACGATCTTGAGTGTTGAGTAATTCTTAATAATAAAGATGGCGGCGAAGAATCAATGCAATCATGATTCAGTCATTTCAAGATGGAGGTTGACAACGAACTGACTTGAATCCAAAATTCGATATTTTTATTGATTGTCCTAACCATAGTTGGCCCTGTCGGTGGGGCATTAGAATACACCGACTGCCCCCCTGCAGAGGGTAAAAGTCCCTCAATGGGGGTCCTGGATATGACCTTAAACTATATCCAGTGGTGAGACCCCAGCTTGCAGGTTTTGGGGAGTGTGGAGCCACCCTTTAATTACCATTGCTCCCAGGTCCACTCTGACCCGGAGTGGTAGTACCTGTTAGGGTTCCAACTATGGGTTAAATAGAAACCGACTTGAAAACAACAAATATATTCTACTAAAAAATTTTTCTTAAATCTTTGGATTTGGCATTAAATAACCCAAAAATGGTTGATATGCCGTAAAATAAAAACGGCCAACCAACCAACCTAACCATAGTTATAAATAAGATAGTCTAAATAATTTGGGAGTCATACCCTCATTAATAGTCAAAACATTTTAGTTGATTTTCTTAAGATTACCATAAAAACCCATGTGGGTATTTTTGTGAACGTAAAAATACACTCTGAACATTTTCATTTTGCTTGTAGCTTAAAACAATACACATTGACCATTTTATGTTTAGTAGCAGTAATGGAAAATTAAGTTTTAAATAAAAGTAAACCAAATAATAAACAATTACGATAATCGTTTTTGGCATCAGAAAGTAAGCACAATCTCTGATTCCAATACCAATTCTGATACCTTAAAATGTTCTGATTTTCTCGATTTATGATTAATCGTCCCAACACTAATACATATGCACTTAAATTATTTAAACAATAAAAGTTTAATAGAACTCTTATACTTTTTTTTTTTTAACGAAGGCTGTTTAAAAAACATCTGAAGAAATTAGAATGTTTATACCTTCAAGTATCAAGATAAAATTTGTTGTATATTTAGAATTACACTTATTAAAAAAAATATGAAAAAAACTTTATGTACATAATCCTCACAGAACAAAGATGTCATATTCTAAAAATCACGTGGGTTTGGCTAGTAACTTTTCTATTTGGCTAGTAAACGAAAATATTTAGTTATCAAAGGTCAACTAAAGATAAATTTGTCTATACAGCCCTGCTAACTATAATGTATAATATAACACCTTACTTTGTAAGAAAAAAAATATATCCTCTGCCAACTTTTCGAATTATGACCATTTTTTTTTTTTTTTTTTTTAACTACACATTTTGTAATATTTTTTAAAATTTTAGCAGATATTGAAAAATATAGTTCCTTTATCCCTCTTTAAATAAAAAAAAAAACTAATTAAAAGAAATGAATCCTTGGATTGAGTTTGATTTAAAAAATCTAGAGTCTGCATAGAATTGTTAGTTTCACCAGTCTATCAGTATGGTTAGGGAATTTTGTTAGAAAACCCAAGCATTTCAGCTTGAATTTTTTTGTTCAGCATCCAAATTATTTCAGTTCTGGGGCATTCATGAACCAAGGTTTTACTGCATCAAATTGATAAAAAGTATATGCATTAAACTCCAAATTTATATACTATTACCAAAATGGTTGCTATTAATTACATCAATTATGTAACATAGTCTTTTGAAATACTAGCATGAGTGCCCGGGTGTTTGGAGGTGTGTGTTGAGCAAAAAAAAAAAAAAGAAGTAGTAGTAGGAAGGCAGGCTTGAACCCATATTGTGAAGGAGGAAAAGAACTTCTGAATAACAGTTTTCACCTCTGGCAGGAACTGGCTGATGTAATCACCATTATTTATCATGTCTGAGTACTTTCCAATCGTTCAGGATTCATCTTCAGCGATAAATTAATCTAACTGGTTTTGAATAATTTATGTACTTTTTTTTTCTCTCTGTTCCAATTGGTTAATTCTATTAATTATACATCAAAGGCCTTCGATAAGGTATGGCATAAGGGCCTACTTCACAAGATTTCCAGCTATGGAATTCGTGATTATGTAGAAAAATAAATTCTGGAATACAAAAGGTCGCTTGTTTTAATGATACTACTCTCATTTTTGTAACTTTTCGAGTTAAAAAAAAAAAAAGTAGCAGGCTTTACTTTTTAAACGTTACTCATATAAGATGCATCGGCAACATATGGTTTTATCTTTTCTATTTTCTTTTTTTTTTTTTAGTGATAGCAGCCCAAAGTCTCAACGCAAACCAATCCCCGCCAAGAAGCCAGCGCCTCCCCCTCCTCCTGAGCGTCCTCATTCTGTAGCCGTCAGTTCGCTCTCTCAGTCTAAAATGACTTCATCCATGACTTGGCCAAGGCAGACAAGCGCAATGGGAGGACAACAGACAGAGAGTCCGTCATCGTCGTCGTCGTCAGCGGCAACCACTACAACAAATATGCCGCCACCTCATCCACCGCCACCGACCATCGTCACTAGCAATGGACACGGAACATTGGAACGAGACAGAAGCAAGGTTCACTCATCACCTACGGAGAGGAAGGCCAGCGATCACAAACGACCTCAGCCGCCTGAGAGGCCGAAAGGCCCCCCGCCAATCGCTCCAGGTTCTGGTCACCACAGGTCTGCGTCCACAGGCAGTTTTGGAGTTCCTACTTCTTCTGCCCTTCAACAACCACCAGGTACTTGTGCTGCATCCTCCTGCTCTTCCTCCGAGCATCCTTCATTGCACGCTGCTCGGCAACTTGGGGGCCCCACTAACAATGCTCAAACGAATGCCACCGCTAATACCAATAGGCTTGCCGGGTCGTCTTCTAGTTTGAATGCATCGGTTACCACTTTTGGCGGTGGTAGCGTAGTTCCGCGAGAAGGAGGGGGCACATTTAGTCGTCTCACTCACAATCGCCTGTCCTTGCGTCCTGTACCGCCACCACCGCCAACAATACCCCCTCAGCTAAATAAGACAACGGAAAATACCCACATGTGACAAAAAAGAAAAACATTAAATAAAAACAATTTTTAATAAAAAAGAACAAAAAAAAAAAAAGAAAGAAAATGGAGGTGTGGTAGGGCTGGGGTCAAAATTTTTAATTTAAAAACAAATTTTTAAAATTTTTAATTAAAATTTTTTTTTAATGGCAACAAAGAAAGGGAAAAATGGCAAACGTAACTTTTTTTAAAGAATGGGAGTAGATTGTAAAACAAAAAAAACGATTGAGGAGGAAGAAATATATATTGAATGACAAAAGTCTATATTCCAAAGTTCATGATGTTAGCAATCTTACAATTTATTCCTTTAATTCAGTCGACAATTACAATTCTTGACAGTATCTGTTTTGTAGCACAAAATCAATCAATCATTATATCAATTAGTGAATCTATTTTGCCCTTAACTTATCAGAAGAAATAGCAACGATCAATCCATTAAAAGGAAATAAAGTGCGTTTTGACATGATGAAAATCTGAAAACATGTCAAAAATTCCTTTTGATGTATTGATTGTTGCTATTTCTTCTGATAAGTTAAGGACAAAATAGATTCACTAATTGATATAATAATTGATTTTGTGCTACGAAACAGATAATGTCAAGAATTGTAAATGTCGACTGAATTAAAGGAATAAATTGTAAGATGGTCAACATCATGAACTTTGGAATATAGTTTTTGTCATTCATTCACTATATTGCTCTGTAATTACATTGAGCTTAAATAAGGATTGGTCTATATTATAAGGAAATAAAGTAGATTCCCACAGGAATATATATATATATATATATATTTCTTATCTCTACCTTAAGTTTTCTGATTTAATGATAATCAAGCGTTTGTCTTATTCGCGCCTCCCCAACCTTCTTTTCGTTCCCTTTTTTCCAAACCTGAATGGACTGACATAGACATGGCATCTAGACTTGCATACTTGCATCGTTCTCGTCTTTTATCAATTTCTTGATCAAGATGGCCTTTTTCCTTTTCGTTTTTATCTTTCGTCTCTCTTTTCCTTTTCTCTTCTATCTTCCTCTCTCTCTCTTTCTTTGAAGATGCCATCACTTTTTCTAATTTCATGGACTTGAACAGTTAAATTGATCTTCTATTGATAATTATTATATAATATTTTTGTTCCATTTTCTTTTTAAATTGGCGGGGTGGGGGGGGGGTCATCTAATTTCGTTGGACGATGTTTATGCTTCTTTGACAAATAACGATGCTATAAAAAGGGTGTCTCCTTATTTTTATTTTTAAGTCCACCAATTTTGGATTGTATGTTCCAGTAGTCATTAACTTGTAAAATCTCGGGCAATTTTGATAAATAGTTTTTTCCGTTTTTGTAAATTGCAATTTTGTTTATCACGTGACGTGATTACTAGCGTTGCCATATTGTTTATTCATGTGTTAAACTATGGCATCACAAAACGATCACTATATTGGCTGTTGAGGTGCATGCAAAGCATCGAAAATAAGTTTTTTGAAGACCACAAACATGAAAACAAGTTTTCTTCTACCGTAGTTTAATATTAGAGATAACCAACATTGTGATACTTGTAATCGTTATGTGTAATAATTAAAATTTTGAGAAGAAAAAATCCCCCCCCAAAAAAAGATTTCAGTATTCATGTTGGATCGTCAATCGGTTTCAATACTGAACAGATCTCTTCTTTAGCTATAAAAAATTATTTGTGACAATCGAGTAGAGTCGAACATGGTAGCATTCGGGTTTTAAATTCTTTCCGATATCAATGTGAAATTATGCTGTAATGGGGAATCGGCGGGAATATCTAGTGATGTAGGAATTGCATATTCGACCTTACTTAACAATTCGTTTTGGCTTTCTATAAAGAACAGAAAGTCATTTAGTAACTAGGAAATAAAATGAAACAATTACCCCACCACCACGAAAACATGGGTAAAAAAAAAATAAATTTGTTTTTCGTTACTTTTGTATGTATTTTGCTATTTATGCAGACAGGAATTCTGAATTCTTGATGATTTCAAATCACAAAATGGTGAAATACATGTTTACTGCTAAGAGTTTATAACTGTTAGGATATCCGATCCAAAAACTGGATGATTTAAAAATTAATGATGCTTTTTACTTTATAAAGAACCATAAATATGCAAAGGGTTTGCCAAAACATTTGCATTTTATTCACAGACAGTGAACCTGATCCTTTTTCACTTGTCTTGTAGTAATCTGATTTTGGCTGGTTTTTTTAAATAAATACTATGAACATGTTAAGCTCTATGCAAAATATTAAAAGTTTTAATATATATATATATATATATATATATATATATATATATATACAGTGTATCACAATTGAGTACACCCCCTCACATTTCTTCAAATATTTACGTATATCTCTTCATAGGACAACACTGAAAAAATGATTTTTTGACGCAATGAAAAGTAGTTTGTCTGCAGCATATATTACAGAGTTTATTCATTTTCTCCTCAAAATATAACCATTAAAAGCTAACCTTGCAACAAAAGTGAATACACCCCTTAATGGATAGTTGTCAATATTAACATACAACATGTCACCTCTCCATATTTTGTGTGGCCACCATAATTATCCCAAACTGCCTTTACTCTCCTGAGCATGGAGTTTAACCAGAGCTTCACATGTAGCCACTGGAATGCTCTTCCATTCTTCAATTATGACGTCGCAGAGCTGGCAGATATTTAAGACTTTGCGTACCTCCACCTTCTGCTTGAGGATACCCCAAGGATATTCTATTGGGTTTAAGTCTGGAGACATGCTTGGCCAGTCCATCACTTTTACCCTCTTCAGTAAAGCAGACAGACTACTTTTCATTGTGTCAAAAAATCATTTTTTCAGTCTTGTCCCATGAAGAGATATACTTAGATATTTGAAGAAGTGTGAAGGGCGTACTCACTTTTGTGATACACTGTGTGTGTGTGTGTATGTATATATATACACACACACACACACACACATATATATATATATATATATATATATATATACATATATACACACACACACACACACACACACACACCTGTATAGGTTTATTATACAAACATTATTGGTTACATATGTGCATACATGTTTCAGTGGAATCTCAATTCAGAGAGGCCAACTCTTCAGACTGAAAAAAGGAGCAATATCAGGCGATTAGCAATAAATTAACCCTTTTTTCAAATAGAAGCCAAAGCCTGGGAGGATGGACCTCCTACAACTGCACAGAACTAAACTCTCGCTGCAAAGTTAACTGGGATTAGATCATTTCAGGAATGGTGTAATCTCTGTTGATTTTGGGGCCAAAAAGTAAATAATGGGACTCTTTGTGATATTTTTTGTTCTATGGACAAAATTATTCATTTATTTACTATTAACCATGCAAACATTATCTTAAACAAAAAAAGCAATACACACACTCCCACATAAATAAAAAAAATATTGTGAAAAATTTTATTCATCGGATTATTTCAAAACAAACTTTGGTACAATTATGACACTGTTTTGTTCATAGAATGACTGGTATTTGTATGTTAATCCAAAATCTTTTCTCCATGGACTCATCAGAAAACCTAGAGATTCTCGTTCAGACAAAATACATAGCAATGCTGTCAAAAAAAAAAAAAAAAATCAAACAAGTGACATTGAACTCCTCTTCATTGAAAGGAAGATTTAGAAACTGCTATCATTTTAGGAAGTAAAAAAATGCAAAAATATGCACAATATTGTCCAATAAAAACTGCTAAATTGAAATGAGTTAATAACTCTTATAACAGTTTTTATTGGGCAATATTGTGCATATTTTTCCATAGCTTCATAAAACAAGATGGCTGCTCTTTCTGAGTAGCAATTTTTAAATCTTTTTAAATATGAGTTCTTTTTTTTTATTTTTGTATACTGCATTGCTATGTTTTTAGGTTTTTTTTTTTTTCAAAGGACTGTTTTGTTTTCTGATGAGTCCATATAAGAAAGAAAATACAAATATCGGTTGCCGCCATAATTGTACTCAAGTTTTTTTGTTTAAAAAAAATGATTGGGAAAGCGAATAAAATTTTCATCTTTGGAATGTAAGAAAATATTGTTTATTTATGTATGCTCTGTTGTAGATTAGTAATCGAGCTTTCACTGTGATAACGTCGGTGTGTGTGTGTGTGTGTGTGTACATATATATATGTTTAAAGAAAAAATAGAAAAAACCGAATGAAATTATTAAAAAATCAACGTTTCGTCCTTGTTTCAGAGGACATCTTCAGGATAATTGAAATAAAAATGTGAGAAAAGAAAAAGTCCTTTTTCTTTTCTCACATTTTTATTTCAATTATCCTGAAGATGTCCTCTGAAACAAGGACGAAACGTTGATTTTTTAATAATTTCATTCGGTTTTTTCTATTTTTTCTTTAAACATAACGTCAACCACCGCTGGTATATTTTTTCATTCCTTATACATATATATATATATATATATATATATATATATATATATATATATATAGAATAGAAAGTATATGCAAAACCATTTATTTTCACATCTCTCTCTCTATATATATATATATATATTTATATATATATATATATATATATATAGTATGATGATTGATAATTTATAATCAAAATTAAAAATCGGTTTCATAAGGAGGAACAAAACAAAATCAATAAATTGTACGATCGTTTCGGAAACAATGTTTTTTATTGAGATAGACACTAAGTCATGGACAATAATTTTAAAATATAGTTTTTTTGAAACAAATTCTCATCATCAGCAAAGATATTGGGTGTTTTTTTTTTTTAATTTTAATTATAAATTATCAATCATCATACTAAATATTAAAATAGCTCTAGGATATATATGCCTATTGAGCTTATTATATATCTACATTACAACAAGCACTGTTTTTCTTGTATTTTAATTACATTAGTGATTTTACTATTACATTAAAATACACTCTGCTCTTTAGATTGTTGTTCTGATCCCCTTATATATATATATATATATATATATATATATATATATATATATATATAAAGAGTAGGTAGTAGTTTGCTTGAAGCATTGTTGGTAAAGGAATATATGGAAGTTTTAAAAGCCAAAAACAATGCAAAGAAAGACCGGAATCATGAAAGTAAAGAAAAGAAAAACAAACAAAAGTAGACGGGTATGTTTAAGTAGAGAAATGTCTAACTGTTTATTCGTCTATCATTCCTCACCTGTATGTATATATATATATATATATATATATATATATATATATATATATACACACACACACACACACACACGTGTGTGTTTAAAGACAACACTTATTAAAGTAGGTATTCCTAAAATTTATGAAGCAATGCTCAATATTAAGAAATCTAGGTAGCATAGTTTAAAATAGAAAAGTCAAATTAAAGCAATTTTAAGAGTTGTTTAAAGTGTCTTTCAAAATGAGCCCTCATAATTGTCATTTTCATGTAGAACAATCACACAATCACATTGCAACAAAATCTTTGTGAGAAGATACTTGATTTTTTTTTTTTTTTTTTTTTTAAGCAATTTTTAAACCCATTCTTAAAAGGTTTTAATTTTTTTCTTTTTGTGCATTCTTAACAAGTTAAAAGATGGGGGGGGGGGGTTAAATACGTCATTGCTTTTGCTGACATAGTTCACTTTTCAAGTTTTGTTGTAGTAAAACTTTAATTAAATCAAAATCGGGGAAATGTATGCGTGATGGTTATTTTGTCTTGCCTCAATATTTCAAAAGATCTTTTCTATTAACCATCTTATCACTTTTAAACAATGCCATTATGATCCGCAATGCAAACCGTATGCATGCAGACATGAAACATTTTACACAAGAGAAAACATCTGTTGCCATTTTTAAAAAATATTTTTAATCATATTTTTATTATTTAGACCATGAAAATCATTAAATATTTCCTCGTTTCTTCCATATTTTAGAACAGAAGTTCTAAAGCAACTTAATCTGAGTAATTTCTGACAAGAATAAAAAAAAAAAATTAGCTCAAGAAATTGAAACAAAGTTTTATTTTCATTGAGAAGAAGAAAAAACAAAGCTGATTTCTACTTTTCTAGAAGTTTCTTTTACCTCTAGAATGTGCGTGCGCTTTCTTTTCTTCCTCTCTTTTCTTTTCGGGGATTAGGGTTAATGTTCCCTTTTTTCCATGTTCCAGATTTAATTTTTTTTGCTTTTATCATAAGCATTATTATTGGGCAATCAACCCTTGCCACACTTGCGATTTGTGACCCCCCCCTCCTCTTTCCTTAAATCTATGGTTCAAAAAACATTAGCAGTTTATCCATAATGAATCCTTTATCATAGAATAAGCAAAGACAAAATCGTCGCACCACAAGTCAACCCTGTCTGTTCAGTCTTTGCAACATCAACTTTAGTCTTGCTCCCAAATTGAGCTGTCAACCAAAGTGGTGACTCTACCGAGCACTTATTTGAACAATTTTTGACAACAGATTTACCTCAACTTTGACAAGATGTAGATTAAAATATAGCCGATCACAATAAAACCTGACCTTCATATAATCTAATGGCTCTTAGATTTACAGTCTTTGATGATGAGATCATTGGTAGGCTGGAGGTCAATAGGTCAAAAGTCGAAAACTATGCAGCATAGTCAGCACTTATTCAAGGTTCCATCCTGATCGAAAAAAGCATCGAACTCAAGTCTTCTTGTGTGATAGTCAGCACAAGTACAAGAGTAGAATAGAATAAAATCGGCAGTTTTTAATTCTCACTCTTTTTTTGTCCTTTAGTCTTCACATTCTAAGAGTGATGTTTCTGACAAACAGGGAAGAATTGCTATCCATATAACATTTATTGTTATCTAGTTTTTAACCTTGAAGTGGTATGGGTTTTTTTTTTGGGGGGGGGTAACTTTTTACATCAAGCGGCTTCATGTCTTGTATGGATCAATTTTCATATAAAAAAAATGTCTACACTAACTGACCTGATAGAATAAGTTTTTTTTTTTAAGAATGGTCGACTCGAGTGAATTTACTTAATCGAGATGTGCTTATGTTTGTCGATTGCAAAGCTTTGGTATTCCATTCACATTGGTAGGTCATTAAACGGACAAAATGGCTGTGGAATTGGCATGGCCACATTCAAATTCTGCCATAATTACATAAAGCTAGAACTTTGTAGTGCATTTGAACTATGCCCTCAAGAATGGTCTAAACCAATTTCTATATAAGCATGCAGATTTAATAGATTGTACCTCAACTTTGTGAGACATTTACTCTGGTCAGAATCAGCTGGTTTCCTCTGAAGGAGGAAGTTTCTAGGGAATATTAAATTTGCAAGTGGTCACACCAGTTGTGTGTATCTAGGCGACAGTAGAAAGCAATTGAGATAGATAAACACTGTATTGTATTGTGATTCAGTATGGTATGACTTTTTTGACCAGTTCGATTCTGTTGTTGCTATTGGTTTATGGACATGCACATTTGTGTTTGTTGCACACACCATGATCGTCCCACTCGTTGTGCTGGTCGAAAGTTATTTGTTTCAGTCAGTACTGCAACAAAGGAATTCTTCCAAACAAAAAAACAGTTCTAGTTTAAAAACGGTTTACAGAGGTTTTTATTTTATTTACTCGATACAACAGACTCTCTATTCCCCAGGACCACCAAAAACTCTTTGAATGTCCACTTCCCACTAACCCACTACCTCACTTACTACCAGAAGGCTGGTTCTGACTTATTCCCTTTCTCATCTCCATAAATTCTTTTCACTCTTGCCTAGAAAACTTAGTTTCTGGTTTTTGTTAGTGGTCACTATTCGGCCACCCAGAAGTTGAGTACTCAATATATCCACTGGAAATAATGATTAAACAGTGTTAAAAGTGGGGTTATCTGGAGCCTATCTAGGAACATTACTTTTCTCACATAAGCTGGTCTCTGCATACAAATAAAGAAAACATCTCTTGGATGGATGGGCTCCAACTAGAGATATTTTCAATTCTCTGTGCACCCCCCTCGTTTTCTCTCTGTCACCTGCAACCTCTGACATTCATATGCATCAGCAAAACATGCAGTTTAGTGCATGTTTACAGGTTTCCTCAATTCTTTCTAGAACCGGGTACTAATAGAAGGGATCACATGAAGGTTGCCAACATCCATATATGAAAGTAGTGTTATGGTATCGACTGGATTTGAATTTGGCATGCCCAGGTCAACAGTCATTGTAGCTATCCCATTTAATACTCTTGCTTCTTCCTTATTTTGTAAGGATTTAATTATGAAAATAGGAATTTGTAGTTCAATGCTCTAGTAGACTAAAATGTCTCTCCCACTCTCTTGAAGACTAGTCCAGCATAATAATGCTAGACAAAGATTCTGTTGTTGGCATTGGTTTCCCCAATTCTTTCTGAAATCAGGTACTTAAAGAGGAACCACTTGAAGGTTACCAACATCTGTAAGTGTCAGTGTTGCTGTGGATCTGATTGATAAACCTATGTTGTCAGTTTACGTCGGTATGTACTTCACTACCGCCACCTCCCGTTTGTTAAACTTTTATCTCATCCGTTTATTCTGTAGAATAAAACTGTTGATTGATATGTCTAATGTTATTGAACACGTAACATATTCTAAGGAAAGGTTTACATGTCAACTACTACTTGAAAAGAAAAGGCTTGAACTCCCACTTCCCTTACATTATCAGTAAAATTAGCAATTAATTATTTCTGTTAGTTCTGTGTTTTTTAATTTACAAAAGTGAAAAACGTTTGCATTAAATCTTACACAAAAACCCCTCCTAATCTGTTATAGAACAAATCAAATCTACACCCATTCCTCTGGATTATCGAATGTGATTTTATTCCCCCTGTGGTTCTTTATTTATCTTGACCTCCTCCACGTGTGTCTGGATCTTCATAGGAAGAGAAAATACAATTTGACTATAAACACTTTTTAAAAAAAGTGTACAAAAACAGTTCCTTGTTTCTGGCCTATTGTCTCATTTATATTTGCTTCTGAAAAAAAAAAAAAAAAAAAGAAAAAAAGCTGATTTTGATAATATAACCAGGAATCGAAAGAAAGTTCCGTGTGTCTCCATTTATTAGCCTATGCTTTATCCAGTCTCTCGTGTGAATGTTGGGGAGTGAGGCAAGATGGGAACCAAAGGTGAATATTTTTCCCAATCCCCTCGATCATCATTGTTGTTGTCCTGCTGCTGCTGCTGGTCAGTGGTCACTTAACCTATTTTAATTCTAAAATGGTCATAATACCATTTTTAAATTTAAAAAAAAAAAAAATTTCAATTTAAAATGTTAAGTGGCATTTTTCTTTCTCAACTAAAAGTTTTTTTTTTTTTTTTTTTTTTGGTACTTATGCAGTTTAGAGACTGTGCTATCGTTGGAATTTTCCAGGCAGTTTACATAAAATGCCAAACGCTAAGCCAATGAAATCCCAGCAGTCAACGTCATTTAAGAAAACATTTATTTGCTATCATTACTTTATTATATGAAAAAAAAAAATGTTTATTTTGATTCGAACAAAAAAAACATAAAAATAAATCAAAAAATTTTTTTTTTTAATATTTATTCATGAAACTTACTATGAATGTTTTAAAATTTTGTAAAAAAAAAATTGTCAAATAATAATTCATTGGTTTTTCTTTGTAACAACAAAAAAAGAATATTTTTTCCATTTTTCAATTAATTTTTCATTGAATTATCTTCGTAATAATAGAAATGATATATTTTTCATTGAAAAATTTGGCTAGTGTTTGTGCACAAAAAGAAACCATGAAACTTTTCTTTGGCACCTTCCGACGTTTTACATCAACTGCTTGGAAACTTCTGCCAATAACACAGTACTTATTCTGAATAAGTACAGTTTTTTTATTTTTATTTTAAGCTTTAAAAAGGTGTTTTATTAAAGTGCTAATTAGAAAAAGACAATCTTCGCTTGGCGTTGCTAAATAATTGTATAAAAGACTACACTTTTAAACAGGGTTGCAGAGTAAGAGGTGTTAGAAAGAGTCTGAACCAAATTTTTTTTAATTTCTGAGTATTAGTAGACTTTAAAATAAGGAGATGAAGTCCATTATTTTAGAATTCTAGGAGTCGGACCTTTATACCTTCTGACTCTGCCACCCTGTATTTTCAATTTCTTAATTGAAATCAACTTTTTTTAAGAAGCAATTTTTAAAAGAAATATCTTTTTTGTGATATTTGTATAAATTTAAAGAAAAAAGTTAATACATGTGTTTGGAAAAAAAATTATAACTAAACGCCCTTACATTTATTGCCTTGTTGCTTGTGAGGGTGGTGGGGTAGAAATACATAAACACATACACAACTCCCACTTCCACCTCCATTTCTTTTTTTTTGTTGTTGTTTAAAAAAAATAACAAGTTAAAGAAATTCAAATGCTTTTATAATAAAAAAAAAGAAATCTTGAAAAGAAGCTGCACAAATGGTTCCAAGTCGACATTAAAATTCTGCTATTTTTTCTTTTCTCACTTAAAATCTTGAACAATTTTGGTTTTTTTATCACAGACAAAAAAAAAACAAATAAAAATGGAAAAGGAAAAAAATGTGGGACTGAAAGAAATTGCAAAATTTCAAGTTTAATCTAAAATCCTGAAAAGGACCAATTCTGCCATTTTGGGTTACTTTATGCGCTCTTGTAAAAGATAAAGTATCCCAACATTTGATTTTTGAATATTTTAAATTTAACTCCAACCTCCCAAAAAAAAAAAGAAAGAAAGAAATACTTTGTTAACCTACAAATATTTTATTTTTGGTTCTTTCTCCTTGTTTCATTCATATTTTGTTTAATGGCAGATTCATCTTCTAGTCAGATGTAAATCTCGAATTTAGGATCTCAGTTAAGAAGACTTGACTACTAATTCTTTCAAAACAAAACAACAAAAAAGGAAAGAAGAAAAAAACAAGGTTTTTTGTACAGACGCTTAATCCTGAAACCGTGTGTAACGATTTCAAGGTTATTGATATTCTTTGGTTTTGGCTTCTTTTTAATAATAATAAAATCGACACAGTTATCTCCCTTTATTCTCTGTACTTTTTTCATATTTTTTTTCTATTTGTTGAATTTTTATTTTACATTGTTTTTCTCAATTTGAATAGACTTTTTGAAAAAATGTTTAAAACAAAGAAAAACATTGTTAAAATGTAGTCAAAGCTTTTGTGTTGTTTCTAAGATATTAGTTTGATATAAAAAAAAATTTCATTTTTTGTTTTTTGTACAAATACATGAAATATTTAAGTAGATTCATCAACTTAGATTTTATTTTGGTGCAAAAAATTTGTTTTTTTCTAAAAGTGATTGTTTTATCACTGGTAGGTGCTTTTACATTATCAGAGCAAAAGTCTTAAAAAATGAATTTTCATTAAAAACCAATAGTATCTATTTGCTTTAATTGAAATTAATATAAAAAAAAAACAATCTTATATACTTAATTGTCATGTTGCAATTTGTTTAATATTACTGCATTATTACATAAAACAGGTATTTTCATGGTTTACCGAAAGAACGATTCCGCCATATGTTTTTGGCATGTGACATAAACGCAAGGGAAGTAACTCAGTTAATCTTTTGTTTATTATTTAAGCAAAACTTGTCAATTTTTTTAAAACTATTTTCATTAATGATTTTCTGCTTTCTCGTTTTTTTGTAATTTTTGGATATGTTACTAATTTCAACATGACATGTAAGTAGATACAATTAGTTTTAATTGAAATTCATTTCCATTTTTGATTTTTGCTCTCATAACATAGAAGCATTGAAGGGTATTTATAAGAAAGATAGAAGAGAATGACCCCAATCTCTCTCTCGTACATGCAGGGTGTCCCAATAAAATGTATACACTCTTTAAATGACCATAAAACCAACATTTATTTTAAGAAAGAAAAGTTTCATACATCAAAATACTGAGAACACATATAGAAACCGACTAATTATCAAAAGTGTTCAAATTGTTGGCCATTGTGGTCCATGAATAGCTGACAACACTCACTGATTGGATCACAAACGTTTCTAATCAGTTCAGTTGGTATATTGACACATTTTCTTTCAATGGTTGCTTTCAATTTATTCATTGTAGCTTGTTTTGTGGTGTAAAACCTGCCCCCCCCAACCCCCCACCCCCCAAAAAAAGAGAGAAAATTCCAGGGGAGCTCAAATCTGGTGAGCGTGGACAGTACTCGATACTTCCTCTTCGTTCTAGGTATTTTGCTGGTGACTATCAATGTACACTCTTACATCATGATGATAGTGGGGAAGTGCTTCATCCTGCTAGAAGTGCCACAGCGTATTCATGTAGCAAGTTGAGATAATTTAAAGAGTGTATATATTTTATTGGGATACCCTATATATATATATATATATATATATACGTATGTATATGTGTGTGTATGAAAAGTGTTACAAGTCAAAGAAATAAAATAAGTTTCAATTATAAAATATTATAATGTGTTGTACAAGATGGTAGGTGTTTCGAATTTCCCAAATTTTCTGAGATATATTTCTTTGTCAAAAAAGATCAAAGTCCCTACCAAAGTAGTTGAACATTTTTGTTTTCCAATTTTCACCCCAAATAAGGCACAATGCCATTTTGAAGTAGGGGCTACTATCGGGGGCATAAGTTACAGGGATATTATGAAGGGAGGTGAGTAGCAAGATGTCTGTTCACATTACACTTGAACTTCTGCATGTCAATACAGTTGGGAAAGCAGAATCCCAGAAGGGAGTTCAAAAGTCTAGCAGTTCTGGGGAAGAAACTGTTGGAGTAGAAGGTTTTCTTACACGTAGGGATCTCTACTGTGAAGGGGTGGGATTTAGCTGTTTGCCGGGTTTGTTGGGGGTATTCACGTCGAAGGGGTACAAATGCTTGTAGTTTGTCAGAGCATTCACATTAAAGTACTTGGAGAACAGGCAGACGGATGCAACATTTCGTTAATGGGACAGAAGCATACATTTTCTCTCTCGTTAAAGGAATTTATCTTGAAAGTTTGGGAAATTCACACCACGTACCATCTTGTGCGACATATGTTAGTAAATAAATATTTTATAATCGAAAATCATCGAAATCCTTCAATATTTTCATTAATCGTTTTACCCTATTGACTCAAACACAACTCCTTTCACACTATACACAATGCTTTAAGCAAACTACAACGTCCTCTTCATGGATGTCCACATTGTATATAGACGTTCATACAATCTCTTTCATTTCTCACATACACTTATACAATATCTCTTCTATACAATCTCCCTCTCTCTTGTACAGATCCTCTCACTCTTTCTCATACACGATCAGTTATTCTCATTCACAAACTCCTATACAATCTCGTTCTTTCTCTTTTAAATCTCTCTCGTACAGATTCCTCTTTCTTGAAATATTATCTCTTACACAAACACCCCTACAATCTCTCTCTGTATATAAATATAAATCAAAGAAATATTTAATTTTTTTTACCACCAAAATATAATAGCCCCCTCCCTTGCTTTATATATATATATATATATATATATATATATATATATATATATATATATACTAGCAGAAGTACCTGTCGTTGACGGAGTTCAAAAACAGCTTACAGAAAATGCACTGTGATTGATGAAAGTATGATAGGTTATGAAAAGGAGGGGGTTATAAAGAGATAGGTTTTGATACTCAAAAATTTTACCCTAAGCAAAATGTGATGAAAGTAAAGATAATTTTCGCAAAAATATATTTTTTTATATCAACTTTGTTTCCATTCGTAGCCAAGAGTGACCAACAAAATGATGTTTCCTTACAAAGAGGAAATGTTATATATATAATAATATAAATATACAAAAAATAAATATTACCATAGTCAATAAAAGTTACTTTTATGGTAGAAAAGTTCATTGGTTTGTATTTTTTTTTTTTTTTTTTTTTCATTCACGAACTGGTTTAAAAAAAAAAAAATCAAAATGGCAACGACTTTGAAATGGAGAGCCCCGTTTTCAATTTGAAGGAGGGGCACCTGAGCATTCTGTGTTAACAATTTAAGAGAGTTCCGTCAACATAAGGAATATTTATAAACATATTTTAATGTTTTCCGTTATTTTGTGCTTGAGGAATATTCGATTATGGCATGTGTAGTTTATATAACAATTCATTTAAGTAGTTATCGCCTCAAATTTCATTTTAATTTCAGTTCGCTGAAATTATTTCAAGTAAAGAATATTAAAAACTATTTCAAAACAAAAAAAAAACATGAACTGAACTTTTATTGACTATGGTAATATTTATTTCTTGTATATTTATTTTTTTGGGTAGTCGTTTGTTGGTTTTTCTGCTAAACACTCTTACTAAATAATATCAACGAAATATCGAAAAACAAAGAAACAAAAACAGTTTTGAAGAATAATGAAGCTTTACTTACTTTAGTAAAATAATCCGAAACAGCAAAATGGGATATTAAAAAAGTAAATACGTAATTACTTTAGTTTTTTAAAGCAAAGAATCGATATAAATATGAATGAGAAGAAAATGGCGCCCTTTTCAAGCAGAACAGCTTAGTTTCAGTTTTACAGTATTGAATGGTGTAGTATTGCGCCGTCGGATTCAAAGTTGTACTATTGTAATGTAAAGAACACACAGAAAGGGTTGTAATCAACTGAATTCCTTCTAGTACACTGACAAAAAAAAGTTTAAACAGATATAAAAATAAAAAGGTTATGTAAATGTTTTTAAAAAGACATGTAATCACGTGAGCAGGATTTTTTCCTTCTTTTGACATGATAACAAGTAACGTTCTTATTTTTTATTATTTATCTATTTATCTATTTTCGAAAGAGTGCCACATGCAAGTGGAGAAGGAAAAAAAACAGTTATGCAAAATTTGTGTTGAGAATTGTCTAAAGTTCCGACTTTTTTTTTTTTTTTGGCTTTCACTTGAAATTTTCACGTGAATTTATGAGGTGAATTTATTCAACACAATATGATTCAACTCCAAAAAATAAATAAAAGCTAACGCGAATTAAGATTAAAGTTAAGGTGTTATTGTGGACCCTCACCCCTTTTAAAAAACCTTGTTAAACTTTGTGACATATGGAGGTCAGGCGCAAATGAATACCCAATAATTTTATTATACCATATTTCTTCAAACTGAAACATAATTACTAAAGTATACTTACGCAAATAGATATGAAAAGTCTTTGTTAAAGTTTGTGTCATATTTCCATGGAATACAGGCGCGAACGCAGACCCCACAATTTTATTATACCATCCCTATTTAAGTTGAAACATACTTATCAAAGTACTCTTATGTACATCTATATCAAAAACCCTTGTAAACGTTTTTTTTTTTTTTCATTTTTTATTTCCATACTTTGGGGGCCAGGTGCGAACGCAGACCCCACAATTTTTATGAACCACCGTTCTGCCAGATCAAACATATCCATTCCTGATCCCTGATACATCTTCTATCATTATATGTAATCAGTTTTTTAAAATAGTCAACCATATAGGAGCTTATTCATGACCAGACACACACACACAGCTTTATATTATATTATATATATATATATATATATATATATATACACACACACCTATACATATATATATATAGAGAGAGAGTTACAAAACTGAAAAGAATAAATTAGAGATTTCAATTCTGGTTTTATTTTGATTCCAATCTTTGAGATATATTAAACAAAATGCAAAGAATTTCTATCCAATAATCAATTATCAAAGCAGAAGACATTTACATGAAGAAAAAAAAAATCAATTTTGTTTGCATTCTTCATCCAAAGTCCATCTTCTTTTTCTTTTCTTTTTCTTTTTTTTTTATTTCTCAACTTTTTTCTTCCATATTCACTGTTGGCTGAACATTTTGAAACCGACTTTCAATACTGCATCTTTCGATAAACAACTTCTTTTTTTTTTCTTCTTCTTTCTTCCCACTTTTTTTTCACCTCATCTTATTTATCATGCTTGGACCTCCCATCTTATTGAAACAGATGCAAGCTTGCCTTGGTAAAAAAAAAAAAAAAAAAATGATTCATTTTAAAATAAGAACAGTTTATTTTCTGTCACATTTCTTTTACTTCAGGTCATAATATCTTTATCAGTTTTTAAAATTTGCAACCAGATTTCTGTCCACCATCCGCTGCAACAACTTTGAAGACGAAAATGGTTGAATGGTTAATTGCCTCTGGTGGCATTTACTACGTATTAAAAAAACGTCTCCAGAAAACAAAAACGAAATTGTTGGCAAAGTTTAAATCTGGACAATATAGGGAGATGTGGGCAAAACAGGAGACTCCAATGGTCTGGTCACATCTATTACTAATAGCGATTTGGTATCTGTATGTAGCTGAAATTATACCATTACTATTTGTTAATGCTCAATTCAGTTTATTATACTATTTCAGAATGCTCAATTCAGGGGCAAGGGGAGAGTAGTGTAGTATCTGTTCTGTTATGACACGATCTCCTTAGAGATGACCTCCACCCTTGGGTTGTACAGTATATGTAAGGTATATTGACTTGTACATTATTCGTCACATTCTTTTCTTTCTCTCTGTTCATTGACTCTGGCAATGAGTGTACTATGTGTTGGAACAATTAACCTAATCTTTCACTTAGTAACTTGGTTCATTCGTCATAAATTACAGGGGGAGATCAAGGAAAATAGGATAGGAAGTTCTAAGGATGGATTCGATAGAAATAAGAATAAAGATCTGGCCAGGGATAAGTTTCAAAAAACTTTTTTATAAAAAACTTTTTGCAACATTTAACCAGCTTTGCAAGAATTGGAAAAACAAAACATTCACCCTTAGGTCTAAATAAGGGTTTTATAGCAGCAACTTTTCCACATTTTTTTTTTTTTTTTTACACGGTGGTCACCACTTATCAAGGCCCGGAAGCCACTCAGGGATAAGGGTTATTGCAAGTACAGTACGTTAGTGTGGAGATTTGATGAAGTGTTTACTTAAGGAGGCGGTTCATTAGGAATTTGTTAACGTTGGACTTGAAGACCTCCAAGTTGTAGTCAGGTAGGAAGCAGGCAGATGGAACAGAGTTCCACAGGCGTGCAGTTCTAAGAAAGAAGCTTTGTTCATTGCTATATGGAAGTGAGACTTGGCACCTCAGAATCAGCCAACAGAGGTAATTAGATGCATTTGATTCCAAATGTCCTAGAAAGATTCTAGGTTCTAAATGAAGCAATTGAATTACCAACCACAAACTCAGAAATCACACTAACCAACAGGTAATATCATCAGTAATCTGTGAACAACGTTTAGGCTAACTCGAAATACTCCAAGATTTGCCTCAGAGAGAATTGCCAAAGTGCTCCAAATGGAACCCCGATGAAAAATGGAGGAAAACCAAAAATGAACTAGAAACAGACACTCGAGAGATTTGATTGCAATGGGGAAAAAACTGGAGGAACGCTGCGGATTTGGTTTCCGATTGAAAATGATGGTATAATTTGACTGCCTCATGCATTGCAAGACATGGGGGTTTTAAATCTATTAAGAGGTCAGTTTGTGATACTATCAATGTTCTACCCTCTCCAAAGTCATAGAAAATAGGAAAAAGCATAAAAAAGAATAACTATAACAAAAAAAAAATGAGGAAATAAGTTTATCATCAAAACAAAGGTATAGGAAATGAAATTAGTAATAGAAAGACAATAGAGAGGAAGTTGTTCACCAAGGCACACAAAAGAAAGCTGAAATAGGATTGTTAATCAAGGTGTGTTGGTAACTGGGACAAAAGATTAGATGTAGAGGTCGATATATTTAGTTAATTTATGGGCAATTTTTAGGAGTTGCAGTGAACTTTGCGGCACTTTATGACAGAGATAGTTTACTGCCTTGAGTTTGCAACATTTGAGGATATTTTACAGTTGGAGATAGTTGGCAGCTCAGAGGTCTCATGAGAGATTGAAGTCAAGGCAGGGTAAGAATAGATTTGGCCAAGAAGAAAATCGCTAGGGACAGATGCGATCAGACAGCTAACAACAATGTTTGGGATTCCTTTTTTTTAATTTTACTTTTTTTTTATGTGATGGTATCGTGCACACACACACACACACACACACACATCCTAACTGATTTACATCAAGTACTCGTCTTGTGCGATCACAAAGCTGATCTTTGGGTCACAGGTTAGAGTTGCCAGTCAATTTCTAAAAAATGCATATAAGTAATTAAAACAGGCCTCAAACTGGACGGTATTTATGTTATCATGCTGAAATAATAACATTTTGAAAACCATTCTTAACAAGGGGAGGGTGTTTCATAACTATTCTGCACTTCTACCTAGCAATTTTATTTTAAAAAAAGATATGAAAGTTGAATTTAATTTGAAAAAAAAAGATATGAAAGTTGAATTTAATTTGAAAATATTAACATGGTAACATAAGTGCATAAGCACCAACTATTTTCGCTTCAACATCGCTTGTTTTTCCAGTCTTCAAAGTTAATCGGTAATGATCAGGCTGTTCTTTTTATTAACATGTGTTAACATTTCGATACATTGCATACGGAATGCCTAGTGAGAAAAGTGTACTACTAAGAATACATGCACGATTCTACAAGTTGGCTACAAAACCAAAAGCAAACTTGCACAATAAACGCGACTGACTCTGATGTATGCATTATATTTGGCTCATTGGTAACGGGTGTATATGTATGTGTGTTGTGGTTGGAGAGTTCCACTGCTAACATCCACACTCAAGTTAGATTCTAGCTAAAAGACTGGTACCGAACTGAGATAATTTGTCTGTCGAAACCATCATTGATGTTCACTTGAAGACAGCTCATCTCATCTTCTGCTCAACTCTTTCGAAATCTCTGCTGAGCTTCCACTCCTCAAGTCTACACCAATCTGTGCTAAACCGAATTCTCTGACTGCAGTTTTGACTGGAAATCCTAAATGTCTAGTCATTATTTTAGTCCCTCCTTGCTGGTCAGTAGAAATGACCAATTCCACCTGTTTTCAGCTGTCCAACCAGAAACTAAACATTGTCAAGTGCCATCGTATCTTTTGAGTTTAAGATATTTTGGCTGTCTTCCTATTATCTGGATCCTCGATATGACCTTAAACTATATCCAGTGGTGAGGCCCCAGCTTGCAGGCTTTGGGGAGTGTGGAGCCACCCTTTAATTACCATTGCTCCCAGGTCCACTCTCACTCGGAGTGGTAGTACCTGTTAGGGTCCTAACTATGGGTTAAATAGAAACCGACTTGAAAACAAAAAATATATTCTATTAAAAAAAATTCCTTCAAAATCTTTGAATTCAGCATTAAATAACCCGAAAAGGGTTGATATGCTGTAAAACAACCAACCAATCCTATTATCCGTCGACTGATCTCATTTGTCGTTACTTTTCTTACTTCTCGTCCAAGTCATGCAAGTTTTTTTTTAATATTTGTTTCGGTTGTTTATTATAAAAAGTTTTGTCAATAAAACTATGTACATTTTAAATTTTATTTTATTTTGCTTGTAAATAATTAATTAATACACCCCTCCACTTTTTTTTTTTTTAAATAAAATCCGCAAAGGTAAGTTTAAAAGTGCATATAGTTTTGTTTATGATTCAACCAGAAATAAAGGCTTAAGAAATCGATATCAAGCTGAAATGTGTCCTTTTGGTTGTTGTTAATTCTGGGGGTGCCTCAATTATAATTGATCCAAATATTTTAATTCTTCAGGGTGTAGAAAATAAAACTATAACAATGTAATTAATTCATAGCTTTTATTTTTTATTTGTATATATAAAATAAGTGTTTGAATTGATGTTAAATGTTTTATCAAATTCAGGTGTTTTAGTTTATATTTTAGTATTTTTTTTCTTGGTTTTTGTCCAGAATTTCTCTTAAATAAAAAAAAAATAAATAAATAAAATAAAGGAAAATCTGTATGCTGTAAGTACCCATAATGGAAACGAAAATATCATACACTTAAAATCATGCAACTTGATCAAGTAGCTTTATTTTTGAATAAGAAAATCAAATTTTGTGGTCAAAAGTAGGAAACTATATTGCAACGCCATCTTGAAAATAACTCCAAATAATTCAAACTTTCAAGATTTTAGAAAACCATTCTTAACATGGAGAGGCATTGGAAAAAACTGAAATTGGCTTAAAAATTATTTTCTTTAGAAAAATCAAACTACTTGATTAATTTAAATTATTTTTTATTTATTTATTTTTTTTTTTTTTGGATTATGCCATTTTTTTTTTTTTTTTTTTTTTTGGAGTATGCCATTTTTTTTTTTTTTTTTTGGAGTATGCCATTTTTTTTTTTTTTTTTGGAGTATGCCATTTTTTTTTTTTTTTTTTTTTGGAGTATGCCATTTTTTGTTTCATTACTAGTATGCACATCATCCAGATTTTTTTTTTTTTTTAATATAGTGGGAATTCTGGATAAGGCCCTTTTTTCTTTTATGCGTTTGGAAACGGAAATCTGTTTCGCTCAAGAATTTGCAAGCAGTATTTTTTCTTTTTTAAAAACAAAAAATGTTGATTATATATTTTTATTTCCTATTTTAAAAATGCCTGCTTTTTTATATGCATGTTTTCGTATGTTTTCGTGAGTATGTTGCTTTCGTGGCTGCCTTAGGATTGAACCATGTCCTTCTTTTTCTAAAGAAACACATTTTTCCCTAAAAGCATTTGTCTATGAGAACTTGTCTATTTTAGTTTCATCTATATTATTGTGCAGGATGAGCCCCCCCCCCTCAAAAAAAGAAAACATTCCCGATGGAATTGTTAATAAAATCCACAATCATTTCTGCAATCCACTTATATTTGGTACAAATAAACTTCAGTTTATATGTGACATGCATATCTCACAGTCTTTGTTTGATTATCGTTCAGTGATGTGCAGGGGCACTTTGGTAATCATCTCATCAGTAGAATATGTGATCCTAAATAGGTTTCATACACACCAGACTTTGTCCTCCTCCATATTTTTATCTGTGATGTTATCTCAAGGATATATCTATTAAAACAATTCTTGGATTAATCTGTAATCCAGGTGTACTTCTGAAAATAAACATGGTCCTTATATATTAGAAGATATAAAGCGACTTCCTCCGCCCGTCCAAATGTCACCCATGAAATGGGTAATAAAAATTTATAATACTTTCTGCATTCTAATCATATTTGATACAAACTTCAGTTTATATCTGACTTGTTCACCAAATTTCAATCATGAATGCCAAACAGTCTGTTTTATCATCATTCAATAATATGGAGGGCACTTTGGTGACAGTCTCATTAGTAAGAGACATGATTCTGAATGAGCTTCACACGTATCTGACATTAATTTACAAATTTTTATCTTATTGGGGGGGGAGGATAAAAATATAATGTCTATCAAGACAATCCCTAGATCAATCCGGATTCCAGACATGCTTCTGAAAATAAAAAATGGTTCTTATATATTAGAAAATACCCCTTCCAATGTCACCCATAGAATTGTTAATAAAATTCATAATTTTTATTTCTGTTGTCCAACCATATATGCCTGACTTGTCCACAAAGTTTTAGTCATGAATACCCAACAGTCTTCGTTTAATTGACGTTCAATTATAAGCACACTTGTATACAATGTTCAAAATTCTCATTAATTCTGGCACTCTTTTATCTTGCCACTGACCTGATTTGGTCTGCGATCACTTTATTCAATTCAAGAAGAGTGTGGGAATTGCTTTGTGAAAATAAAATAAATTAAATAATCCCGCAGATCAAAATCCTGAGGGTTATGATCTGATGAGTATGAAACCTATTCAGGATCACACCTCCTACTGATAAGACGATTACAGTAGTGTCCCTCATATATTAATTATTGAACGATAATAAAATAAAGACTGTTGGGCATTCACAACTGAAATTTGGTGGACAAGTCATTCATAAACTAATATCCTTATAGATAAATATTTGCAGGGTTGCTTCTCCCTCTCTATCCAATGTCAAAGAAAAAAAAAAAAAAAAAAACGCCAATGTATATGTTATTGTTATCCCCTGCCAGAGCGAAACCGGAAATCCCTGGACAGTGTATCCACAGACGTGCCTGCTGCCATATGCCTCCGGCGACATTTCTCTCAAAGCTATCAAAGCCCCGGAAAGACGACGTTCTTTAGCTTTGGCAAAAGTACAAGTGAGTGTCAAAGAAGCCGACTCTCCAAGCGCTTTGCTGTTCTTCATTAATCTACCTTCGACCGCTTTCCTCCATTTTCTGTTTTTGACTTTTAACATTGTACCTTCTTTAACACGCCTGTCGTAAGAATGTGGATTTCTCTCGAGGACCTGCATGAGATTTTGTTTATTTGAAAACATGTATGGATCCATTTAAACTGTGTGTTTGGCTAGAAAATTGCTATTTTAAACTTAAGCATGACAAAGTACTGAGCGAGGACAAACTTAAGCATAACCGAGCATGAATAAACTTAAGCATAATCACACACACGCAAAAATAATTTTTTATTTCGAACAGAAGTATAACAGAACAAAGAAACTGTTTCTGATTTTTTTTTTTTTAATTTTTAGATGAGGATTAATGTGATTATTTGGATTCTTCGGATTACTGTTCTCATCTCGAGTGTTGTTCTCACAACAATCCAATTGTGTGACGGATAAAGTACTAAGCAGGATTCAATGCTAAGTGATAATCTTCTAGAGGTCCAATCCTCATTCTTGGGCGATACTGAGAACACAATCGTGAATTACTTAAGACTTCTACTTGGTCATGGCTGACGGAACAAGAGCATGACATCCTCGTGGATTAAATAAAGGATTCCATTCAAAATTCCATGCAGATTTCCAAGTTTGACAGAAACAGACTTGAGTTCAACAAGATGCATTTGTGAAAATGGCACTCAAGATGAGAACAGTAGTTTGATGAATCCAAGTAATAAGAATAACCAATCTTCATCTCAAAAAATCCGAAACGTCAAGTGCAAAGCTTCCCATAAAGATGCACTAATGCGTTTACAAAATTTTATGAATCTTGATGGAGATTCTTCCAGAATAGTATGTCCAAAGGATGTCATTCTTTCTCATAATATGGGTTGTGAAATCAAATATCTTGGTTTATTTCATAAGAGAACTCTATTGAGAACAATTAATTGAATACAAGTTGCTATTTTTACTTTGAGGTGGTGGAAGGGGGCATATGTTCGGATTGTATTCAGAGTGAGTAAATGCAATAGATGCAACTGTATTTGATTTCCATTTCACTGATTCCATGATCTGAGTCGATATCTATTACGACGCTTGTGCTTCTCCAAGTTTTGAGGCAAATGCAAATTCCTACAGAAGAACAATATCGAGTCTGATAATTTCTATTGTTGTTAATATTTTTATATCTTTTGTATGTTCAGGATTCTCTCCTTAACTATTTAACCAAATTATGAAATTGCTAGGCATAAAGGTATGTGTGCTATATTTAGTTTTATGCAAAGGGGGGAAATAGGAGTAATCAGAAACGTTAGATTTTTGTGAAATTTTAACAGACATTAACATCAAATGATAAAAATTCCTTAAATTTCAGTTATTTTTTTTTTTTAAAGTTAAAAAAAAAAAAAAGTCTTGAAAAGTTTTAGAAAAGTTTTAGGAAACAATATGGTAGAACCCTAGGATACATAATTTTCAGATTACTATGTGAAATACAATGTTTTTCCGGACCCTGGTTACGGTATTTGCCCCCCCCCCACCTCCCTTTACAGTCTTATTTATAATGTTATTTGCTTATATACATATGTATTATATACTGTACTGTATTTTGTTGCTAATTTTTAATGCCGTATCCCGGGGTTCTACTGTATAGGGACAATCCTGTTTTAATCATTCAATTATTTGAAAACTACAAATTTCGAATAATCCTGATCTTTATAAAATTAACTATGTTTATAGGTTTGCATGTACAGGATTTACTCCTAAACTAACTGATGGAATACATCTGCTTTGCGTGAGGGATTCAAATGTGGATTATATTTAGCTTAATTTAGTTTTATGCAAAGGGGGTACGAAGTGGGTGGAAGCCATTGTTTAAATTCAGATATCTCAAAATTTTGTGAAATTTTAACCATAAGTCTCACAAATCAATTACTAAATATTTCACACATTTTTGTTTGTTTGTAGTATTTTGAAGACATTTTATGGGCCATAATATTCGGTACAATGTTCCGTTTGAATATTTCAAATATTTCAGATTTGCATTGAATTTGATCGATGGTTACTAGACGCCAATCAAGCAAGATTTCCAGAATTTGAATTCCTTTTTAAAACAGCTTAAGCTTTAAAATTTAGACATTTTCTCAAATCCAAATCATGCCAATATTAGAATAAGGATTCTAGGTTCAGTGTTATTATTAGGCTATGACATTTTTTTTTTTTTTTTTTACTCTCGAGTATATATCCGACACAGTTATACACAATTAATCAACCAAGAACCACATCACTCTACATAAAACATAAGATATCAATGGATATATAACTGAGAATCAAAACAAGGAAAAGAATCTGTTGTCATAGCTCTAGTTATTATGTTGTTTTTTATTCTTTGTAAGGAGGATGTGAAGTCGTGCAAAACTGTTCTGTTCAGAGAATTGATTTTATCTGTCCTAGGACGAGTATTATTTTAATTTTATGGTATAGATGTAAGTAAGACATGACACAATTTGAGATCATTTAATCATGTTCGCTTTCATTAAAAACTGTCTACCAAAATTAACCCTACTATCTGCCACTACTACTACTACTACTACTACTACTACTACTACTAATAATAATAATAATAATACGAATAATAATAATAATAACAGCAACTTTTATCAACACTTATCAGCTTCAAAACTATTAGGTAAAATTGCATCAAATTTGGCATGAAGAACCCTTGGGTGCCAAATGTAATAAAATTAAAAATATTTATTACAATAAAGCTCTTGGAGAAATCTGCAATTATGATTAATTTACCATTTAGGTAGGAGACATATCTTCTTTTTTTTTTTTTTCTTTTATTTCTTTCTTTCTCCTTTTCTTTTCTTTCTTCTCTATATTAAAGTGAATTCATTTTTTGGGTCTTTCAGATTAATACATTCTTCCTACTAAATATATATTTGACTTTCATTCATCCATTTTTTTTTTTTTTTGTTTGTTTGGTTGGTTGGTTGGTTTTTGGCCTTTGACAATTTATTTCGATTCAGTTTTTCTGAAAATAGATTTTATGTGACCTGGGAACATTTTTCGGTACTTGTATAATTTAATCAAGACATTAAAAAAATGAAAATACTGAAAAAAGGTTATATTGTACGTATCCGTTTTGAACTGAAGATCTCTGAAAAAAAATTTCACTTAATTTGATTCAGTAGTTTTTTTGTTTTGTTTTGTTTTTGTTTTTGTTTTTTTACAGCGGAAAAACACGTTTTTATGAGAACACGTTGAAGGCAGACCTTGGATTTTTTTAAAATGTTTGTTTGAATTTTAAAAACACCACGGAGTGATAACTCCAGTTAAAGCGCCAACACTCCCTCCCCATTTTTAATACTAGCTTTTCTTCCTAAAAATCGAACCTTTTGCTCGGTATCATAACAAATTGTTTTTTGCTGTAAAAAAAAAAAAAATACTTGATGAAATTAAGTGAATTTTGTTTCGGAGAACTTTATCCCATAACGGATATGTACAATTTAAACTTTTTTCGATATTTTCATTTTTTAATGTCTTGATTAAACTGTACAAGTATCCATTTTTCAAATGGATGCCATCTTAACTAGATAGTAACTGCAGTATCTATTTATTCTTAAGTCAGTATAATTACAAAATGCTAAACATTAGAAGATATATTGTGTTACTAACTGAATTAGCTCAGTTGGTTGAATATCAGACCAAAAATCAAATACTTCCGGTTTCAAGTATGAATCAGCATTTTTTTTTTTTTTTTTTTTTTTTTAATATAAATTTATTGTTGCGTTTCTATTCTTTACCGTTAATACATTTTTTTTACTAAAATTAAAATGTGTTAACAGTGGCGGCTCGTGCCTGAGATTAGTGGGGGTGCTGCTTCAAAAATTTTACGTATTTTTTTAATATCGTGTAAAGGAATTCGAATATATAAATAAATATTCAATCAAATAATAAACAAACATTCAAATAAATATTCAAATATATAACAAAGACAAATAATCAATCAGAAATGGATAATACGCAAAAACTTTTTTATTAAAAAGATTTTTTAAATTATGTACACTTTACGGAATAAAAATAATATATATATTTATTCCTTTTAAACTTTTCAGATTAAATAAAAGTTTGCGTTTTTTTTTTTGTTTTGTTTTTTTTGTTTTGTTTTTTTTTTGCAAACAAACGAAAAACATTTTTAAAAATAACTTATTTTTTATAAAAACAAAAAAGAAAAACTTTGAAATTTACCTGCCTCCCTACGAGGGTTAATTTAGGAGTTTACTATTTGAAAATAACGTTTTATTTGATAACAGTTTTATTTACAAAATTTATTTTTAAAGATGTATTTATAACAAAACGTATTTGTAAATAAAATGCAAAATAAAAAAAAAGTTTACATTTTTATATAGTGAGCAAACAAACAAAAATATTTAAAGATACAAAATTTTATTTACAAATCTTTTAACAACTTGCTTTTTATATGAAAAGAACAAATTTGGCTATTTACTGATCTTCCCATGCCGGTAAAGATCGACATAAAGTGGATAGTTATTATAAGAAAATAGGATGTCATATATAAGCATTATAAAACATCGAATTTTAATGTAGCTTTCTTCCCCAAAAAACAAAAAATTAAAATTGTCTCAGTCCAGAAGGATTTCTATTTACTTTTTTAATGCGTATTATCTGACCCAAACCCTAACAAATTCAATGTAAAGTTTAAAAATGCATAATTATAAAAAAAACTGTGTTTTTTTTTTTGTTTTTTTTACTTACAAACCCATTTTAATTAAAAAAATCTTGTGTAAAAAATCCATTTTTCAAAGTGTAAAACTTCTAACATTGTCCTTTTCGGAGGCAAATAAATGCTAATTTTTTTATATCTAAAACATACAAGTTAAAAAGATTTCTAACTAAAATGTATTTTCAACATAAACTGTTTCTTCGCTTTTTTGCTTCTAGGAAAAAATGTAAACAGTTTTTTTTGTAAAGTTTAGTTGTTGCAAAATAAATAGCATTTAAAACTACTTTAAAGAAACAAACAAAAAGGCAGGTAGATGGAAAAGTAACTTTATTTTTATGGTAAGATTTATTTATTGTATATTTGGTTTTTACCCTTGGCCGCGTGTTAGCTTCACTGCTAAATTCCCGAATACTTTTAATAAATAAAAATAAACAGTTTCTGCATATTATATATTTCCATTTGCTACCAACTTAAATTGCAACGCTAAAAGTGTGCGTATTTAAAAAAAAAAATAGCACAATATTTTATGTACAAGAACACGTTATGTGCAGATTTTAATAATAATTTTAAAAAATATAAGTAAACCTCCTTTTTGTTTTTTTTTCAATAACAATGTTATCATATCTATACAGGCGCACACTCTAAGCAAACAACGAATTTCACGACACGGAGCTGCGCCAAGCGACAGTTCCTCAAGAGGCTTTCATCGGCTGTCTAAAGTGTCTAATCCGCGCATGCGTACAAGAGAATTTCATTAAGAAAGTGTAACTGTGAATTTCACAGCTCCAAGCAAGTTTTATTTTTGTTATTATATGAATTTGGAGATACCGACATTAAAGTTAATGATTTTATAATGTACACATAGAAAAAATAATAATAATAATAATAAACAAACGTATTATTTTTAATTTTATCATTAATATTGTGTAGAAATAACTTGGGGTGCTGCAGTCCCACAGCTCCATGCATGAGCCGCCACTGTGTGTTAAGTACTAAGATTAATGCATTTCCGTTTTTTTAGTAAATAAGTCAGCTATTTTAAGATAACAAGAGTCGTTCCAAAAACTTATTTTTTATTACTCAAAAAGTTGAAGAGATATGAGGACGGGAATAATACCATTAAAACGAGCGACCTCTTGTGCTCCAGAATTTATTTTCTACATAGTCACTAGCATTCTTAGTTATTAGGTTATTGCAAAAATGTTTTTTTATATATAGTTGAATGCCAAGAAACATTATTTTTGCACAAACCTAGTACTACCATTCTTAATGACTTTTGTGCAGAGAGTGATTCGGACGTAAATAATACCGTTATTATTTAAAAAGCCATTCTTAACATGAGGAGGGGAGGGTGTTTTGTACCTATTCTATACTTCAACCTTACAATTGAATAAAAAAACATAAAACTTTAATTAAACTTGGAAATACGATTTAAAAAATAGTGCGGATCACTCTCTGCACTAGCACCGACTTTTGCTAAGAACTTAGTGACGCATCTCTGCTTCTAAGATATGGTCATGACAGAGGTTGCTACTTTAAAGTCTCATACTGTCAATATCTGCAACAGAGAGCTGGAACTTTCAGGTCATGAATGCATATGTTCAGTCTTCATAACAATGCAATTTCCAATCCTCTTTGATTCATTCAGGCGGAATAAAAATAATAGGAGGCATTACTTTTGGAACGCCTCTCATATATACACACACAGGCACTAGGGTCTCAACTACTACTATTATCTACTGGACTTTGATTTTAATTCAAAATTCATAACCATTGACGTTCTTTTTAAATAACTAAAAAGTAAAAAATCCACATTGGATTTTGCCGGAGCAACATTGAGTGGCCTTGCTGATAATCAATTTAGAACATTGACTATTTTTATTAAAAAAGTAAAATGGTAAATAATTAATATTATTATTGTTTTTTTAACAGTTACATAGAAAAAGGTATACAGAGATAATGTTATTGAAACAAAGGCATGTTTAGTAAAGTATTTTGGTTAACTTAGAAACGGTAACAAGCAAAGAATATGGTGGACATAAGCTGAGTGGGTTTTCAAATATCGGGATAAAAACTAATGTAGCCAAAAACGTGACTGAAGGTCACGTGTTGGGTCTTTGTGTGGTAAAGTGACATAAGCACAAAGGAATAGTTACATATATACAAGAGAGTTAGGAGGAGACAAAGCTAGAGAAACGAAGAGAGTGTTGGAGACAGGGCCTTTAATGGCCTTGTACGGGAATGAAGCAGAGTCTAAGACAAGCATATAATCTTCCAACAAGGAAATACAGTGAAATAAAAGCTGTCTGACAATATAACCGAAGACTCTTAGTCGTTTCTTTCGAAGGAATGTTCATTTCAGCTTGTGGCAGATTCATCAACTAAGACTCTCAATGAATGAAGGTAATGTTTCCTGTTTGGCAAAATATAATTCCCCAAGAAAATGTTCCGTCCCTTTGCTGTTTAGGAAATGTTTATTGATAAAATGTTATGTCCTGTTGAATTGTATAGATATTTATAATGTATATATGTAAACATTTATGAACAACAAAGAAACTTCATTATATACACAAATCATCATATACCCAACGCACTTTATATACAGTGCCTTACATACATACCACCCACAATGTAACACAATTACTTCTGTATTATCCATAATTATATATTACTTTCAAATAGATTTATTTTGCCATTTAATTTATGTACGTGTTTATGATATACATATATATATATATATATATATATATATATATATATATATATATATATATATATATGGCGATTAAGCTACACTGAATATTCCGTGTTTCATCCATTCTAGGACTCTTCAGGCTTATGCGCAGAGTCCTAGAGTGGATGAAACGCGGAATATTCAGTGTAGCTTAATCGCCATATATATATATTATAAATTACTAACTAGCTCTACCTACGTATTGAGCACTTTTGAAGTAAATACTTAAAGTTTACGCATAAATCTATACTTTCGTATATTAATTTTATGTGAGTAAATTAAGTAGTTATATATATAGGCAAAAATATGTAAATTAGATGACATTAAAAAAGGTCATTCACATATGTAAAAAAAATATTAAAGATTAGTTGAATCTACAAAGTATACTTTTATTGTTCATTTAATTATAAATTATGCTTAAGTAGAACAAGCATAATAGAACTTTTAAAAAATATAACTCAATCCCAGAACAAAATTATATTTTAGCATGCATTCTATGCTATTAAAATGTGTGTGTGTAGGGAAAGAAAACGTTTAACTGTAAATTGAGACCCCTAGCCCCTAAAGTGTCATGTACTGTGTGTGTCTGGTCGATTCAAGTGGAATAACAAAAATTTTTAAAAATAGGAGGCATTACTTTTGGAATGTCCCCTCTGTAGTTAATAAAAAATTGGATTTTTTTGTGACCATTTGAAAATCTAATTAAATTTAACTTCCAAAATGATATTAAAAAATAATTAAAACATAAAAAAAAAATGGCGTAATCGATGTAATAAAAGTGAGCATAGACAAAGTGTCCGGCCTCATTCATGGTATGAGGAAGAGGAAGTGAGGGGGGGGGGGTGAATAAATTGGAAAAAAAGGAGAAACTAAAGGAGGCTGCTGCTACTGCTTTCAAAGGTTAATACTGGAAAAAAAAAATCAGAATTTAGATTTTAAAGCTGATGACGTCAGCTGCTTCTTTTTTATGGAAATTGCTTCAGACAAGGCATGTAGCCACTTGATGTAAGGAGCTAAATAAAGAGCACAATACCTAAATCAGCCAATGATAAATGTGAGATGAATAGATTCTGACCCAGAAAACAACAATTTTTCTTCTTTTGTTAGAAATATTGCTCGTGGAATGTGAGGACTAAAAGATAAAATAAGAGAAGTAGGAGTTACAAGGCTACTTCTGCTTTGAATACTTGATGATATTTAATAAATGATTTTTTTTAATGCTTGATCGATTTGTTTGTAGAGAGGGAGAAAGATGGAAATAATTTAATTATCGATTTTTTTTTTTAAATTTCGTTTTAATGATTTCAAGCAGTGAATAGGAATTAAATTACTACATGATAGCGAGCAGGCAAAACCAACTAGTTTTAAAAATAAAAAATAGTTTTAAAAATTAAAAAAAAACAAAAAACACTCCCGGGCAATACTGAATAGAAACTATTCAATGCTGTAGAAATAATCGATTTAGTAAATTATTACAATTACTAGCTACAGGTAGTAATCGATAATTTCTATTTGTGAGAAGTGGAAATTTCATGGTTGCTTTCTTCATCAAAATATATTTTTTTATGATTAGTGATGGGAAGATTCCAATATTTTCCCCCAATTTTGATACACTTACCGATTCTGTTCTAAATTTCCGATTCTGATACAATTTTTCTATTTCAATTCTAGAATTGCCTAAAAAAAAAAAAAGTAGAATTTCATTTTTCTTTTTTTGATGGGGGTTAGCGGACATGTAATTTCTTTTTAAATTGACAAACTTCCCTTTATGTATTGTATCTTAATAATAAACATCTTTTGATAAACTTATTGTGAGATTTTCACCTACATTTTTTCACTTGTACCATTTTTCTTATTTATCGTCCAGATTAGTAAGAGGATGATTCAAATATTTTTCCTGATTCTGATACAACTAACCTGGGTGCCCAGTGTTGCTCGGTGTGTTTGGAGGTGTGTTTGGAGGTGTGTGTTTAGCAAAAAAAAAAAAAAAAAAAAAAAGTAGTCATAGGCGGGCAGGCTCGAACCAATACTGCGAAGGAGGAAAAGAATGTGAAAAAAAAAGCAATGCGCCCGTCGTCAAACCGGAAGTGACGCAGGTTTAAATTAAGGCTAGACAATCAAAGAGAGGCAATGACTTTTGAAAATATCAGCGAAAAAAACGACCTCTCTGTAGAAAAGTGCCCAGTTGAGGGTGAAGGAATTAATGATTTTGACCAATTTTTCAATATTTGTCATCCGAAGGGATGAGCTTCAAAACAATCTCATGAAAATCCGTCGCCTCCGTGGAAAGTTTTAGGCAAACATACATGCATACATTTAAACAGAAAGGTGAGATTTATATTATAGATTACAGATATTCTAAATTTTCGATTCCGATGCTTAAATCATTAAAAAAAAAAATAGGATGGGGGAAGTAACGGAAAGTCCTCATTTGCTTTCAAATCTAATATATAAACGGCTATATGCATCCTGTCGGTCCCCATATTTTCAAACTTTATGTCTTTCAAAACTAAAAGTTGCAGAGCGGTGCTAGGGGCCTAAAATGATTGGATTTTTTACGGGTTGTTCTTTTATGGGTCGTTAAAATTGTTTTTAAGAGGTCAAAAATCGGTCAAATTGAAAAAAAAAGTTATAAATTTTGTATATTCATTTTAATTTATTTTTTAATCAGTTCATATGCGGGTCAAGTTTGAATGCTGCAATTCCAGTTTCAATTCTAACTGATGGCACATAAGTACTTTTTTTTTCTTTTGAAATCACGACTCTATAATAATATATACAAAATCTGGACAAATTAAAATATTATATTTAAGTGTATTTTTCGCCCTGGCAAAACCGCCTCCCCCCTCCTTCCCTGCAAGTCTTGATATATTTTTGGTTCCCCGATTTATCGGAGAGGGACCTATGTTTTCAGTGGTGTCCATGCGTCCGTTAGTCCGGACGATTGCCAGATAACCGCCAATTAGTTTTTCCTGAAATTTTGCCACAAATTGTATTTTATTAAATAGATGTGCACAGTAAAAAAAATGTTTTTGTAAAAATTCCCGTTGCATCCCCGGGGGCTCAAAAGAGGTAAAAAATGCCCCAAAATGGTCAAAAATTACATGTTTTGCCCCATAACTTTTCATTGGAATTTGTCCAAAATGTGGAGCCGATTGTTCTTAATATAAATCCAGTATGGGTGACCCTGGCAAAATTCTGGTTCACGTCTCGGTACTAAAAACTCCCTTTTTTTGTGGCTCTCTTTTCATATTTCTCAACAAAAACTTAATATGTCTGACTATATAGTGGTTTTTCACAGTGGTCAACTCAAATATACATATGTTAAGGCCTGAAACTGCACCGTTATCCATTTACACTGGGATTCGGTGTCCCTAGGGGCTCAAAAGAGGTCAAAAATGTTCCAAAATGGCCAAAAATGACACTTTTTGCCCCCATAGCGTTTGATCCATCCATTAGATTTTCCTGAAACTTGGCCAAAATGTGGAGGCCATTGTTCTTAATATAAATTTAGTATGTGCGACCCTGGCAAAATTCTGGTTTGCATCCCTATGGGACTTTTAGGGCTAAAAAAACATGCCTTTTTGGAGCTCTTTTTTCATATTACTCAAAATCTTGATATGTGTGTCTATATAGTGGTTTTCCATGGTGCTGAATTCTACATGTCTTAAAGCGTGAAACTGCACTGTTTATCCATTTTTCACTGGGATTCAGTGTTCCTAGGAGCTGAAAAGGGGTCACAAATGCTCCAAAATTGCAAAAAATTACACTTTTTACTCTATAACTTTTGCCCTATCCATAAGATTTTTCTGAAACTTGGCGAAAATGTGAAGGCAACGTTGGCCCTTCACACTTCTTACATTCATCATTTCTGCACTATTTTTTGTGGCGTTTTCTCCCGTGCAGAACCAGAGGGGGACTATGTATGCGTGGCTTGTTTTACCTAAATTAGTTATGATCTAATAAATTTCAATCTTACTAGTTGTTTTAAACCAATAAATATTCATTATTGTATCATCATAGCAAATTAATTAAATAAAAAGATTTTTTTTCAAAAAGAATCGTTTTTGATATCAGAGATTATTATGCTCACATTTTTCCAATTCTAATTCAAATATCCCCCCAAAAGTTCTGATTCTTTCAATTTTGATCCATTATTCCAACACTAATCAAAATACAATAAAATCTTAGAATTTTTAGATTATAGTTTAATTAGCAAAGATTTTTTTTCTGTGTTCACTCTGCCATCATGTATAATGGTGAGAAAACGGATCTCAAACACTTCCCATCTGCAACATCTTCAGCATTATGGTTGGATAAAGGAACTTGGAGATCATGCACACAGACACAAATTCCAGGTTAGCAGAGAACAAAGAAAATATCATGTCGGACTTGTACACATATATTGACCTCTGATGGAACAAAGAAAGAAATTGTCAATAAAAGCAAGAGGTTCAATAAACAAACAAACACAGAGTGAGAGAAAGAGAGATGCACGATAGTTACATCGTTAGCTTGTCAACCCCAACCTCATTTTGTTCACCACCCTTGCTCGAAATGGCCGACGACCACTGCGAGCAAAATAATATATATATATATATATATATATATATATATATATAAAAGGCAAAACGGCCACGAGTGTTTTTGTATGTCTTAAGAAAGGTTTTTTCGCCGGGCTTCTTGACACGGTTACTATTTTGGAAAACTTTCCTTATACTTCCTAGATTATAATATCTCCGAGTTGCAAACAGATGTCATCTCGGTCTTTATTTTGATCGACTTTTAAAAAATTCCCGCCATCCCGTCCTTTCCAGTGTTTGTTTGTCTTTTTCATATGTTTTCGCTTGTGTGTCTTTTTTGTATAAATAAAGCGAAACTAATCGAAGTGATGGCATTCTCCTGGCCCTCCTGGCCGGGACATTTTGAAGGCAATAAGCTTTGATCAATGTGGGGGAAACCCTTCATATCAGACAATTGCTGTTCATTTGAGAGTTCCCTCTTTTTGGGGGAGCTGGTTTTCCCCAACATCTTGGGGAAACAAGTAAATAAACTGGCTTCCAGCCAGATGTTCATTTCTGCACCTGTGTGAACTCATTCACTTAACTATGTTAACTTTTTGATTGACATCGCTAAATTTGACCGCTTTTCACTTGTTGCGTCACGGTGCAGCGGTAAACTCTCAGGTTTTCTTTCAATTTCTCTTCCGCCTTCGCGTCACAGGTTCGAGCCTGTCTGCCTACTAACACTTTTTTTTTCTTCCTCCAAACAAACACCCGGGCAACAGTTTTGTTATGAAACCATCTGTGTGTTTAATTGTCAAAGTGGAACAAGCTATAGAAATGCAACAAACATGATTATGAATAAGTGATAGCAATAAGCCGATAAATTGTGCAGAGAGAGACAAACTATACAATATTATTACCATGCCATGATGAAGCGACTACTGTTGCTACCAATTCACCGCTCTCATGAAAAGAGAAGCAACAAGTGAAATAGAGAATGAAAGAATGAAAGGTAGATAATTGGGGGATTTTATTGAAAGCAAACGAGTGCCTTACATTGTTATTACATATGTGTATGTTATGTTTATGGGGACAAAAAAAATAAGACTAAAATTAAACAAACAACAAGTGAATTTACTGGAAAAATCGTGGATTACAATAGAAAAATGCGAGCATGAAAAGTAATATGGTTAAGCTTAAAAGAAAATGGAAAAGTAAAGGACTAGTTGTTAAAACTGGAAAAGAAAATTTATAACTTAAAATATTGCAGGATTAAGATTTTTTTTTAAAGTTCAGTTTATAACATTATATAATCAATTCTTAATGCTGCAATATTTTAATTTATAAATTTATTATATTTTTTACTCGAACACCTTGTCCTTTCCTTTTCCAGTTTTAACAACTAGTCCTTTACGTTTCCATGTTTAAGCTTAACCATATTACTTTTCATGCTTGCATTTTTTTTTTATTGTAATATATATATATATATAAATTTTGATTAATAACTTTTTTTTTTTTAGTTAAAAGTTGTGGAATTTAAAAAAAATCAGTTGACATCTGCTTCTTGTTCTGTATATAGAAAAGCAACTGTATTAATGCTGCTGCTACTATTGCATCGAGTTTGGATGAATGGCGTCCTTTTGATTTTAGCGCATGTGTATTTGAAACATTATTGTCATGGTAACAAAGGAAGAGGAACAAACAATTATTATATGGATGATATATTTAAATCTTTTTGTCTTACAGCAGCAATCTTTTTTCATTGTTATAACCACCTGCTGAGAGGGGTTGTTGCAAAATCCTGCATCACAAAACCAAATATATAACCAGTGTGCTGGAGTCAACGGGGCAGACACACGGCAAAATAATGTACACTAACCCTAAGTTCTAATGGCTAAACCTTTGTCTTTGTCTAGTGATGGACCCTTCAAAATGTTATCAGACATTCACTGGCCACTGGAAACTGCCACTCTGGTGCTCTGAGTACACAAAATGTGAACAACCATAAGTCTGAGTGGCAATACCATTAACACTGTTGGTTGGCCATTTGTTGTCAGACACTAGTGTAGTTGAGTTCTTCCCTAGTAGGTGCTCTGGTGAGTGGTTGGTATGCTGCTTCTCTCAGCTGCAGCTTGGTGTCGGGTTCAGGATATATCTTTATTTAGGATAGATTTTTATTAAATCCCCACACTAATGTACTGTACAGGAAATAACCCTTATCCCTGAGTGGCTTCCGGGCCTTGATAAGTGGTGATCACCTTGTAAAAAAAAAAAAAAAAAAAAAAAAAGATCTGAAATCAACTGTGTTATTTTCAAATCAACAGACAGTCAATGATAACTTTGGAGATCATTTTCTTATAGACAAAAATAATTATTGCATAAAATAATTTCAGAGACAGTTTCTACACAAAAAAACGGATCAGGGCTTCTTTTGGATATAAGAAAAACGAACTGCTTTTGGATGCAGGCTTTTCAGTTTAAAACAAAGATCAAATAGCTTTGTCGTACTTTGAGATTTCAAAACTACCTTTCAGATTCTCCGAATTCACAGAACATGGATCTATATCTTGGGTCGGTCGAAGGGAAGATCTTTCTTTTGACTTTGCTCTTTTGGGGAGTCTCCACTTATATGGATTATTATATTTTAATCGTTTTTGGTTTACAGCGTAGCAATCGTTTTTATTGTTTTAATTATTTGAAAACTACAAATTTCGAATAATCCTAATCTTTATAAAATTAACTATGGTTATAGGTTTGCATGTACAGGATTTACTCCTAAACTAACTGATGGAATACATCTGCTTTGCGTGAGGGATTCAAATGTGGATTATATTTAGCTTAATTTAGTTTTATGCAAAGGGGGTACGAAGTGGGTGGAAGCCATTGTTTAAATTCAGATATCTCAAAATTTTGTGAAATTTTAACCATAAGTCTCACAAATCAATTACTAAATATTTCACACATTTTTGTTTGTTTGTAGTATTTTGAAGACATTTTATGGGCCATAATATTCGGTACAATGTTCCGTTTGAATATTTCAAATATTTCAGATTTGCATTGAATTTGATCGATGGTTACTAGACGCCAATCAAGCAAGATTTCCAGAATTTGAATTCCTTTTTAAAACAGCTTAAGCTTTAAAATTTAGACATTTTCTCAAATCCAAATCATGCCAATATTAGAATAAGGATTCTAGGTTCAGTGTTATTATTAGGCTATGACATTTTTTTTTTTTTTTTACTCTCGAGTATATATCCGACACAGTTATACACAATTAATCAACCAAGAACCACATCACTCTACATAAAACATAAGATATCAATGGATATATAACTGAGAATCAAAACAAGGAAAAGAATATGCTGTTGTCATAGCTCTAGTTATTATGTTGTTTTTTATTCTTTGTAAGGAGGATGTGAAGTCGTGCAAAACTGTTCTGTTCAGGGAATTGATTTTATCTGTCCTAGGACGAGTATTATTTTAATTTTATGGTATAGATGTAAGTAAGACATGACACAATTTGAGATCATTTAATCATGTTCGCTTTCATTAAAAACTGTCTACCAAAATTAACCCTACTATCTGCCACCACTACTACTACTACTAATAAAACTACAAATTTCGAATGATCCTAATCTTTATAAAATTAACTATGGTTATAGGTTTGCATGTACAAGATTTACACCTAAACTAACTGATGAATATAAATTTTAGAACACACTTGCATTGCGTGAGATTATATTTAGCTTAATAATAGTTTTATGCAAAGAGAGTACAAAGTGGGTGAGAGCCTTTGTTTAAATTCAGATATCTCCAAATTTAGTCAAATTTTAACACTATTGTATCACAAATCAATAAATATTCGTTTCTGTTTGTTTGCAGTATTTTGAAGAGATTTCATGGTGCATAATATTGGGTACAACCTCTCATTTGAAATTCAAATATTTCAGATTTGCACTGAATTCAATCCATAGTCATTGGACATCAAATTAGCAAGATTCCCTGAATTGTAATTTAGTTTTTAAGATCCCTTAAGCTTAAACTTAAATTCTGGACATTTTCTAGAATCAAAATCATGTTATGCATTTTTTTTTGATCAAAATTACAATAAAGATTTTGTATCATTACATGTTGATTTTAATTTTAAGGAGACATAAAAATGGTGTACAACTGTTCAGGGAATTAATTTTATCTGTCTTAGGACGGGTATTCTTCTAATTTTATCATATAGATGATTAAAACGTGACAAAATGTGAGATCATTTGAACGCATTTGTTTTTATTAATAATATTAACTTAAAAACTGTCACAAAATTACTACTACTAATAATAATAACAACAGCAACTATTATAAACACTTACCAGCTCCAAAACTATCAGGCAGAATTGCATCAAATTTGGCATAAAGAACCCTTAGAATACCAGATGTAATAAAATTAACAATATTTAATATAATGTTTAAATAAAGCTTTACGATTAAAATTAAAAAAAAAAAAAATAGTAAATTTAGTTTATAATTTTCATAAATTACTTTACTACGATCTCACCAAGTGACATTCCAATTAACCTTAGTATGCAGTTGATAGACATTCATGACTTGACCTGGCGGGTTCCTCGGATCCAACGATCAATAGGAAGGTTGTCCTTAGCAGCATGCCCTCTGGTGACTGTGTAGACTGATTTTCGACATGTACACGCTGTGACACCTTGGATATGGGAATCCCTGGGCAGAAGGACCCTAGACAGATGATGTTTTCCTTCTTCTATATTTGTCCTCTGCAGTCTTTCTTCTGTTGATCTCGAAAGCCGCAGTGCCTCACTCTAACAAAGCCCTCTAACTGTCCCGTTTTTGGCTCTGCGTTCCCAGTTTTTCTCTGAGACGTCAACTGAACACAGCTGTTATCTCAGCTAATCTTTGTAGTATTTATGCAGAGTGCCTCTGTTCCATTTGCCCTGGCACAATTCGCCATAGAACACGACTTTGAGTAGTCTTGTGTCCTCCATTACAGACAGTTGTCTGATCAGAAGCATGGTCTCAATACTGGTGGCTTGTGCTCTCTCCAAGACTTCATTATTGGTGACGTAAGTCCTGCCACTTGATGCCTATGATGGAATGGTGGCATCGTTGGTGGAAACACTCCAGAAGCTGTACATCTTTCTGGTACTCAGTTTACTTTATAATTTTCATAAATTACTTTGATCTCTTCGAGTGATATTACAAGTTAATGTTACCATGCAATTGATAGGTATTTATATAATTAGAATTACCAGATCCAGGACAAGTAAACTTTATTTTCTAAACAGAACAGGTTTTAACTACTTTTGTGTCTCCTTAAAAATATCCAATTTTGATAAAAATCCATTACATTATTTAAAAAATGTCTAAATATAAGGCTTAAGTTTAAGAAGTCTTAAGAAGAAACTGAAATTCAGAAAATCTTACTTAAGGAGACATAAGTCAGAATCTATCCATCTTACATTTATCGTTTAGTTTTCGAAATAGTATTCTTTTTGGGGGCAATATATTTTTATTTGATCCTTACATCAAGTGGCTTTATACCTTGTCTGAGGCGATTTCCATGAAAAAATTGGTTTCTAATGAAATTTAATGCAAATCTGGAATATTTGCTGCTTTCATAACTATTGTTAAAATTCCACAAATATCTGAATTTTCATGAAGTGATTCCACCCACTCTTTGCATGAAACCAAATCAAATTAAATATAGTCCACATTATCCACCCGTAGACCTCTTAGTGTTGTTCTAAAATTCATAATGATCAGTCAATAAGCCAAACCCTCTCGCAAAATAAGTAATGCATCATACCTCGTTCAGACAAAAGGGTCTGGTCCCTAGTAAGTCAGATCCTTTTGTTATGTATGAAGAGTAATGACTAGTGTTGGCAATTAGTATGCTAAGCCACAGAAGCAAATTAGAATGTTGTCGGATATTTGTTCCAAACAATTTGATTTAATATAACCCACCATGTGGCCATCTTGGTTTTCATTTCTACTAACTGAGAGTTGGATTGTGATCAATGGATGAACATGAAAAACATTGAATATTCATAGGTTTTTGTTTTTACGGACACACTCCAATATTTGCCTTTCACGATTGAGGAAACAGATTTGTGCGTATATAGTTTGTAGCAAAAAAAAAAAAAAAAAAAAAGCAAAAGGGAGCAAAATCGATTTTACTTTATAGATTAGATATTCATTTTTTTTTTTTTTTTTTACACAGTGGTCAGCACTTATCAAGGCCCGGAAGCCACTCAGGGATTTAGCCTATGTAGTGGTTCCTCGTAAGTAAAACACCTGAGCTGAACATCTCACGGGCACAGGTTGAACTGCAAGAGGTGGCTGGTTTCCAGATGTGTGGCATACAGGCCCACTGACACATGGATGTGCCCTGGTGCTCATGGATCAACTCCTAGCCCCACTGCCTTTTAGATGCCTTGAGAAAGGCAGATGCTAAGGAAGTAAACCTTGAATAAAAATCCGGTTTTGAATCCTAAAAGACGAATGAGGAAGCAAAACCTTTTTGGCAACTTCTGCAGCAACTTTCTGGCACCAACTGTATTGGCTTGTCTTTCCGTTGGATTCTGTCTGTAATGTGAGAGTGGAACCCTGGTAACTGGGCAAACCTAGGTCTCCTTATTACCCACCTGGAGCTTTGCTGTATCAGAGAAAAGGGAACCTGCAGACAACAGAGGATACAGTCTGCTCCTGCCGCCCCCTACCATCCCCACTGCTGACTATACCTGCAGCAAGTGCCAACAAATCTGCAAATTTAAAATTGGACTCTATAGCCACAGTAGCAGTAGACGCTGTGGTGTGATGCACCAGACTAGGTGCAGAATGCCATTGTCTCACACGACAAAGTTGCCATCATCATCATTGATTTTAATGTCATCATCATAATGCTATCATCATTGATTTTAATATCGCAAACCATCATCTCCGATCAGATTAATTGGTTGCATCATAAATTACTAAAGCTTTTCAATTATTCTTATCTGTTGTGTCTTCAGACAGATCTCTGCTACCAAATAACCAACTGCTTGATTCAGCTGTTCACTATTTCAGAATGTCCCCCTCTCTCTTAACACGTGATCTGGATTGATAAATCACAGCATCTGGACAAGAATTTTTTTAACAGTGGATTTGAAAACGAACATGTTGTAGTCAGCTGGGAAGCAACCTCGTGATATTGTCTTCCACAGTTCTTTGCAAAATTCTACTTTCAAGATTGTTTCAGCTACAGATTAAGTTTAATGTAGAAATCCATTTGGAAATACCAGTGACCCAATTTGAAGAGTGCTGACCTCTTCCGACAAAATCTCTTCCTAAACTCCCTTAAAACCTCAACATAGTATTTCTTGTTGACTGTCTGTCCTGTGGGAACCCAGTGCATATAGATCATACCCGTGCTGTCAAAAAAAAACAAAAAAAAAACGGGATCATCATAAGTTGCTGGGTGGATTTGCTCTGTCTGGCCTTCTTGGGCCTGGGAGAGCCAACATGCTTCCACTGGAAACTCTGTCTTTTTATCTCTGGATCAAAGCAGTAGATCCAGCTTTCATCGTTGGTCACCAGAGCATCAAGAACTGCGGGATCTGAATTGATCAGCTCAACCAACTCCTTACTGTCATAACAACGACTTTCTTTCTGATCTTCTCTGAACACCCTTGGGACAAACTTCGTGCAAATCTTCTGCATCTTCAGTTCCTCATGAATAATTGTGTATACAGTTCCCACACTGACATCAAACTGTGCAATTATTGTCTCTTTAGACACACGACTGTCCTTATCCATGAAATTCTTTATTTGGCCAATCAACTCTGGTGTCCTGACTTCCTTACTCCTCCCACACCTCTCATCATCCCTCATAGACTTCCTACCATCCTTGAATCGCTTATGCCACTCAAAAACTGATGCTCAATTCATGCAAGCTGGTCCAAAAGCAGTCTGAAGCATTCCATATGTTTCTGTTGTATTTTTCCAAGTTTTAAACAGAATTTTATTGTGTATCATTCTTCTAATGTATGCTTGTGTCTAGATTGCATTTTTTAAAATTCACCAGCTGTGACAATCAGGCTTTAATAGGGTGTATTCCAATTCCTGCTGTAGCTGTTCATTTGAACCTGGAACCATAAAAATTGGTCAGTCATCTCATAAGATGTATCACAATAACATATTGAATTTTCAAGAATCTACGACAATTCAAATGCCTGTACAAAAAAGTCTAGAAAATTATTTAAGCCACCTCGTACATCTGAGTCTCTCTTTGTGATGTTAGGGCAGAGTGAGACACAAGGTCAGCTTTTAATGTAAGGAAAATCCAGACCTTCCAAAAAATAAGTAAATCATAAAAAATGTCTCAGTTCAGAAGGATCTCTGCTTACAAAGACTGAGGACAGAACAGATGAAGTATAGTATCATAACAGATACTACACTCTGGTCTTAAACAAGAATATGCTGATTACTTCAGTATCTGTTTATGTGACCAAGTGCATCAATTCTATCACTACGAAACTCATCGGGTTTTATGCTTCGGAAATTTTTGAGATGTGAATTATTTGTACTATTTGAACTATGGTTTTCATCTTGGATGTTATTCTCGTGTTTTGTCTAATGTAACCTCCGACCTTCTTTAGGTGCATCTTGTCAAACTCGGGAATCTGTTCGTAATATATATATTATGGAAATCACTTTTGACAAAGCATGAAGCCACTGATGATGTAAGGAGAAAAAAGTATTATTTTAAGGTTAAAAGCGATAAGTGTTAGATGGATAGATTCCGAACCAGAAAACAGCAATTCTTCCTCCTTTGTCAGAAACATTGCTCATGGAATATGACAAAGAACAAAATAAGGCAGGCAAGAGTTATGAGGCTGGCGATGCAATCTACTATTATATAAAAGAATTTTGTGTGTGACAGTTTGTTCCCTATGGATTCCAGAACGGCTGGGTTGATTCTTATGAAATTTCACATAAAGGTATTTTATGTGCCTGGCAGTGTTCTTAGATGGATTTTGTATCAGAATGTCTTCGATAAATATTGAAAATAGAAACAAAATCTAATGAAAGAAGGAACAGACGATTTTGACCAAAGTTAACACTTTATACAGTCTAACATCACATTCAAGAAATTTTATTATCACTAGGGCTATGACAACAGCATATTCTTTTCATTGTTTTGACTCTCGAGTATATATCCGACACAGTGGGACATAGTTAATCAACCGGAACCACATCACTCTATATAAAAGCATATAAGATATCAAGGGATACACCCTCGAGTCAAAACAATGAAAATAATATGCTGTTGTCACATCGCTAATTATCACACAAGCCGAAAGGCCAGACATATAAAATCAACAATAGGTTCTTTTGATATGGCAGGGACACGTTCGAAATAAATGCTTCGTGTTTAGAGCACAATTGAACCATTATACTTGACTTTTTCATTGTAAACATAATTCAATCCATTATATATAAAAATTTTTAAAAATTAACAGATTCTCTACAGTGCAATGTAGACTACACTGTATTGGGGATTAAGTTACTGTGGGGAGGTATATGAAGCTTCCTTCTGGTGCACCAACTAGAGCTGGCAATCGATTTGATTGAAAACTGGGCGATTTCACTTATTTCGATGACAATAAAAATATGAAAGTGTGAAATATTCGTTGATCATCATTTAATTCCGGGCAATGTCGAGTCTCCCTGCTAGTCTATAGTAATTAAGCAGTGAGACTACATATCTTAAAACTAGAAGAGGTTTAAAGTGCCTAAAATTCATTTCTAGAATTGTGTGTAACAGATAAGAATGCTAAATTATAATCAATTCTAAATGACACTCTTCCGGAGGTTGAAAGTTCCATCCTCAGTACAAGTGATGCGAGAATACACTTATAAACTACTTAAGACTTCTATCCGGTTGTGGCTGACAGAACGAGAGCGAGCTATATCCATGGATTAAATAATAGTTACCATCCGAAATTCTGTACTGATTCCAGATTTTGTCAAGATGTATCTAAAGATCGGAAATTACATCAGCTGAAACGTTGTATGAATAACATTCAAGATTTCTCAGTCGTCCAAATATTTTTTCCATAATTGTTAATAATTTATGATTATATGAGCTTCACTAGTTTGCTTCAGTTAAATATCTGTTCACTACTTAAGATCAATGAAACGAAACTAATTAATACGAAAAAGAAGGCAAAACTAAATAAAAGTTTCATTTCCATATGCGATTATTTTTTTCCTTTATTATCTGTTATTTTTAAGATTAAGCCCCCCCCTTCGTTGTTGATAGAAGTAAATTTGTATACGTGATTATTCATAGTTTTCAAATACCAGAAAATTTACACTGAAAAAAAAAAACGTGTCAAACATCTTTTTCATTTCATTTATCAACCTTTTTTCTTTTCGTTTTTTTTTCTTTCTTTTTTTCACTTTAATTCTTTTCATTTTTTTTTTTTCATTTTGACACTTTTTTTTAATAAGAATTTAAACAAAACTTTCATTTCATTTATCAGCCTTTTATCTCACTTCTTTCTTTCCCTCATTGTTTTTCTTTTTTTTTAATTTTATACCTTTTCATTTTTTTTTCACTTTCTGTTCTTATTGAAAAAATGTGTCAAACAAAACTTTCATTTCATTTATCAGCCTTTTATCTCATTTCTTTTTCTCATTTTTTTCTTTCCCTCATTTTTTTTTTCTTTTTTTTTTTTTTCACTTTTTGTTTTTTTTCAATTTCATTCCTTTTTTTTCAATTTTTGTTTTTTTCAATTTCATTCCTTCATTAAACCCATTTTTCTGGTTGGAGTTAATGTTTTGGATATTTTTTTTTTGTTTTGTTTATTTCAGAACACAAGACAGATGCTCCAAAAACTCCATGAAATCACTGAAGAAACAAAGCCGTTCTTTTATTTTATTCTCTCTTTTCTCTCTTCCCTTTCATCGATAAATTAGGGGTTTGTTTTTAACTGAATGGGAGTTCGTATTCTCCACAACTGACTACCCCTTCCCCAATTTTTTTTTTAATCAGTTGGCAACAAGAAAGTCAAATTTTTGCTCTCATAATCCAGAAAAAAACAAAACAAAACAAAAAAAAAAAACGAGAACCCTCCTCATTTTCTAACAGACTTGAAAATCCTCTTTTATAAACTGTTTCTTATCACTCAAAGAAGCCTCTTTCTTCTTCTCATCAAAATTAGCTTTGGATCGGCAAGTTTTCATTCTCTTTTATGAGAATTAAACGCCTTGAAATTGTTAAAGATACAATTTCAAAATAAAAATCTATATAAAATCGAAAAAATGTGTTTCTTTTCTTCTTCTTTTCAGTTTTTATATTTTGAAGTAACAAAAAAAAAATGATTCTCGGTTATCAATTTTCAGTTTTTATATTTTGAAGTAAACAAAAAAAAAATGATTCTCGGTTATCAATTTTCAGTTTTTATATTTTGAAGTAAACAAAAAAAAAATGATTCTCGGTTATCAATTTTCAGTTTTTATATTTTGAAGTAAACAAAAAAAAATGATTCTCGGTTATCAATTTTCAGTTTTTATATTTTGAAGTAAACAAAAAAAAATGATTCTCGGTTATCAATTTTCAGTTTGGTTATTTCATTTATTTACTAGCATTTCAGCCTAGGTGTTTGGAGGTGTATGTTGAGCAACAAAAAAAAAAAAAAAAAAATTATCAATTTTTTCCAAATCTCAGTACCCTGTATATCAAATTTCGAGTCTGTAGACTTAAAATCGACAGTTATTGCGTAGTGAAATGTACACAGGTCTAAACACTTGAAATTTTAGATGTAGGTTCCTTGGACATGGATCTAACTTAATAATTTGATTTGAGCCCAAAACAATAAATGTTAAGGGGTCATAATAGGGGTCAAAGTTGAAAAAATTGACCGTTTTTTTTTTTTTTTTTTTTTTGCTCAACATACACCTCCAAACACCCGAGCAACGCCGGGCCGAAATGCTAGTATAGTAATATCTAAAAAAAAAAAAAAAAAAAAAAAAAAAACTCATGCGGCACCACTGAGAATCGAAACCAAAACGTTCAGCTCACGATTTATTTTTCCTCTGCCGTCAATGACTGGGCTATGAAAACATGTTTACTGCAAGGCTAAAAATTAAAACATAAACCAATAGCTACTACGTTATGCATTCGTAATGCTGGCGTTCGACCTTCAACTAGCAAATTTCATTTTTTTTCATTTTCACACTTTTGCACCGATTTTTCCGGGCTAAGACCCAAATATAAAGTTTTGTATGGATTCAAATACTTTATATTTGAAGTTTCATGTCTGTAAACCAAAAACTCTAGGAGGAGTTTGGTAGGCAAAATTTGTTCAACGAATTTATAGGAGTATAGAAAGATTTATTTATTTTTAACCTTGCCAACCAAATACATTAAGATCAGATCGGTAGTTTATGAATTTTACAAATTATTAAAATTCTAAAAATAGCTGATGGAATATCCTCCCCCCCCCGCCCAGTCTTTAACAATTAATAAACAAACTTTATTTGTTATTTTCATTAGTAGCATCTACAAGAGAGATGGGTTAGTAGGAGAGTGCAGTGTTTTTGCGCGCTTGTATTTATAGTAGTCATGAAAAGAGTTCCTGATGTGGAGACGAAGATTAGATATAGGTCAGGCCTGTTGAAAGAGAGAGAAAGGTATTTAATGTGTTTACGTGTTGTAGGAGTGTGCGTCCAATAGTAGAAATGGGACCAAGGGTTAGTGTCTCGTGGTAGGAAAGAGTGCGTGTGTGAAGCGTACGTGGAAGCAAGTTTTGACAATAGCTATGTTGGCTTGTTGTACTCACGTTAGGCGTGGGGTCCAAGGCCCAGGCGAAGTCTGCTGCCCGGTAGGGTCAGGAGGAAAGAGGAAGAGGATTTGTGATTTCGCCTTTTATGTAATCGGTCACGTGATAGAGAGCTGGCTTGTGATTGGATAAGACAGGAGGAAATGGATTTCAAATCTTGAGCTGCGAGAATTAACTCCTGTTACTGTGCTTGTTGCAAGCACATTTTTCTTCTTGAAAAATATCACTTATATAGATGTCCACAAAGAGCACATTGCTAGGTCTTTCCTGGCATGATTATGTACTACAATTTTTTGTAAACAATAATTTCTGAGGTCTTTGTCCACTTCCGGTAGATTCATCAGAATATATTTGTGGCCAGTCAACAATGCCAAAGCCGTATATCATCACAGGCATTGCTAGTTTGGTTAATGGGATCTTGTTTTTGTTTGTAAGTTTTGTTTTACAGATTTTACTTACACAACGTATATATTCTATACTCATGTTTTCTTTCATCTTGGAATACTGATTTGAACTGTTTTCTTTGATGCAAACATATTTGTATTTTTCCTGCTCTACTAGATCCTTGATAAATGCATCTTCATCTGTTTTCTGTTTTCTGTTTAGACCTTCTTTCCAGCTCTGATGGAGCACGTGGCACATTTGTCCGACCCAAACTTCATTCCAGTATCTCTGGAGAAGTTAAGTCGACTCTTGCAGGTCGTACATAAGTCAGTATCTGAGCTGGCATACAGCTTGATGTCATCCATGAAGAGCAGCTGGTTTGCTTTCCTGTTTAGGTCTTAAGAAATCTATCGCCAGGCAGAAGAGTAAAGGAAATAGATGCATCAGTATATTGAGACTTATGGCAACCCTTATGGAATTACCATCTTTGGTATCATTTGGCCAGTTCAACAGCGATACTACAAATAGACAGAAGTTCATAACCTCAACAAATCATTTATGAGGCTTTAATAGACGTGCGTAATAGAAGGTATACTGAGATGATCAGTAAATGTATTGAGTCGTAGAAGTTAGGAAATCACAATTTCTGGAAAATCTACAATAGTGTGATGAAACATTATTCACTATTCCAAAGTTGTTTTTTTTTTTATTATTGCATTTTCACCCCAAACAAGACACAGTTGGTGAAATGTTGAGCTTTGTTGCAAACTTGGAAATGAACTTCATAGTGGGCAAAATGTACATTTGGTCTCCATTGACAATAGTGTAAATATGTTCTGTGCAGGAGGAAGAGTGGGAGTAGAACTTTGGAGAGCAAGCAATTTGTCCTATGAGAAAGTTCGAGTGAATGTGCCTCTCTGGCTGGTTTGGTTCTTTTAGGATTTTCAGTCAAGAAACACTATAGTGGGATTTATATGTTTCTGTCTGGTCGATCAAAGATTCAATGCAGCAAGTCTGCCATTCACCTAAGTAGACAAGTGCTATTTGTAAACTTCAAAAAATAATAAATATCCATTATCTATTATATAAATCTCACCTGTCTATTTAATCTATGTATGTATGTATGTATGTTTATATGTCTGCCTAAAACTTTCGACAGAAGCGACAGATTTTCACAAGATCGGTATCGTTTTGAAGCTCGACCATTCAGATGACAAATATCGAAAAATTGGCTAGAAACATTAATTCCTTCACTCACTTTTCTACAAGGAAGGGGTCGCTTTTTTCACCGATATTTTCGAAAGTCATCCCCTCTTTTCAATTGACTAGCCTTAGTTTAATCCTTTGACACTTCCGGTTTAACGATGGACACAATGGCAAAATGTCGCTGTTTTTTTTTTTTTTTCACATTCTTTTTTTCTTTTTTTTTTTTATTACATTTTCACCCCAAACAAGGCACATTGCCACTTTGGTGTAGGGGGCTACTATCAGGGGCAGACAACTACTGGGGCACTATGTTGGGATTTGGGCAGCAAGATGTCGGTTCACGTTACACTTGAACTTCTGCATGTCAGTACAGTTAGGGAAGCAGAGTCTAGCGGTTCTGGGGAAGAAACTACTGGAGTAGAAAGATCTTTTACATCTAGGGATCTCTACTGCGTGGGAGTGTGATTTAGCTGCCTGTCAGGTTTGTCGAGGGTGTCTACATCGTGGGGGCACAAGTGTCTGCAGTTCGTCAGAGCATTCACCATTAAAATACTTGTAGAACAGGCAGAGGGATGCAACGTTTCGTCGATATGACAGAGGCTAAAGCTTAGATGCCAGTTCAGGGCCTATCAGATTGGCGACTCTCTTTTGAACCTTGTCTAGGAGTGAGAGACTAGTAGCAGACGCACCAGCCCAGATGTGACAACAATACTCCATACATGGGCGAATGGTGGCCTTATAGAGGTACAGGATACTTTCAAGTGTCAGTAGTTTTCTAGCACGGTAGAGAGAGCCTACATTTTTCGCAGCAGCCCTGGCAATGTTTTCAATATAATTGTTCCAACTCATGTTTCCTGTGAACGTTAGGCCAAGCAGTTTGAAAGATGTACTCTCAGACAGGGAGTCACTGGTCACTGGCCATTGCTATTGGTGGCAGAGAAGGTTTCTTGTAATTATTGAAGGAAACCAGTTTAGTCTTGGCAGCATTGAATGTGACCATCCATTTATGTCCCCATTCCACTACAGATTGGAGGTCATCCTCTAGTGTTTTTGCCATTTCTTTAGTTATGTGTTCATTTGTTTTCCTGTCATGCCTTTTATAGAGTGTGATGTCATCAGCATATATACCCATCTCCGAGGCAGTTTTGTCGGGGAGGTCATTATTAAATATTAGGAGCAATAGAGGTCCAAGGATAGATAGACCCCTGAGGCACTCCCGCATTTATATCACACTGCGTCACTAGGACTTTCCTCCTTTGTGGTAAGGGTTCGAGCCTGCCTTCCTACTACCACTTTTTTTTTGCTCAACAAACACTTCCAAACAACCAGGCTAGTTTGTATATAAACTGGAATTCTGGTTTTGCTTGGTGTGAGGACAGCAAACTGTAGGTGAACTATCAGAGAATTTGGGGTGTGGTGTACAGGAGACTTAACAAGAAATATCAAAAGGTTGCGCACAGATCCACATCTGATATGTCCCACAAAAGGGATACATTTGCCACATCGATCATTTGGAGTAAACAACATTATGAAATACTAGCAGGCTGCCCGGCATTGCCCAGTCGTAAAATATGCATAAATATCATTTTAATTCATACAGAAATTGAGATGTGTATGCAAATATTATGTTTTTTTTAAACAGTTCATTTCTTGTAAGTAAAAAAAAAATACTCGAGCTGAGATCGAAACCAAAACCTAAAGACAGCGAGTCAAGTATGATAACCGTTAACTACTTTGCTACGATCTATAAAAAGTGTTTTCAAACCTACTTATTCTTAACATAAAGAATCTGTCACATGAACGATTCACGCATGCACATTCATGAAACAGTTGACAAACAGATAAAAATCTGTACCACTTTTTCAATCTTGACTCCTTAGCAGCCCTTTTTTCCAGATGAAAACTGATTACAAAGTTTTCCACATATCTGCATATTCTTTGTACCAAATTTCAAGTCTGTAGATCAAAAATTCGTTGTGTATATAGGTTGAGAAGTGTCCTCACATGCACATTCTCATTTTTGTATATATATATATATATATATATAGAGAGAGAGAGAGAGATAATGAGAGATTAACCTCCTAACTGCTGATTTTTGTAAATAGATATACTAGCAAGCTGCCCAGTGTTGCCCTATCATAAAATATGCATAAATATTACTACCTCCGGTTGGAAATAGTTGGTGCACAAAAATTTTCAGTTTGGTCGGAAATACTTGGTGCATACAAGTTTCAAAAGGCAGTACTTTTGAAAGGAAATACAGGTTAACCAAATAATTATACTTAATTAAATTGACAATTGATTGTACGTACATTTTTACAATGTATGATCAAATAAATATACAAAAAATATGCAAAAAGCTAAAACATCTAACTATTTATTCAATTATGTTGATATCAAAATTGAAGTGGGAAGTTTTCCTTTTCTTTCTAGCTGTGCTTTTGACATATGCTGAAGTCTGTAATTGTTGCCACCATCAGCCAAAATTATTTGTTCCATTGTATCCTCCAATGTCAGGAAAATGTTGTTCAGCTTTGATTTTTCTAATTCTTGAAAGCTGGTTTCAACAGCTTCAATTAATTCATCAATATTCTTTGGAGCCTTTTGGTATTGATTGGATTGTATTGAAATAACCTAGGTCAAGCACATTCAGATCCGGACTGTTTGCAGGCTGGTTAACCAGTTCAATGTTCAGCCCTAATCTTTCCGATTCTTGTTTGAACATCGGGTCCGTTGGATGTACGTGTGGCTTAGCATTGTCTTGTTGAATTATGATTCATTGTGTAATGGATCCACTTGGCCATTTGTTCCGTGTAGAAACAAGGACCTTTTCAACAAGGAATTCACAAATCTGAATTTTCGTGATTGTATCCATGACTTTAGTTACCATTGTTCCAGGAGGCCTGTTTCTGCTGTTATGTTTAACCACCTCTTGTTTGACAAATGGCCAAATTCCAATCTTCCCGTCAAAGTAACATTTGTGATGTGGATCCCAACGGGGTCGAGCCACGGCAGCAAGAAACATTACCTTTGTAATGAAACGCTTGCTTTTAGTGATTCTTAAAGGGTCATGTTCGTCTTTGCCTAAATAAAATTCCCTTGCATTTTGCGTCATGTAAAACCATTTCTCATCAATATGTATGACATCAAACATTTCTCTAAAAGTTCCTCAATTTAAATCCAACTGCGAACGGCAAAAATCAATACAACATTTCATGTTTTCTATCGTGAGAAGCGGTTTTACAGCATTTGAATATGCCCGAATTTCACCATCCTTCATCCTTGCAATCAACGTTGTCTTAGGTATTCCACATGCTTGAGCAGTAGACTTCAAAGTGGTTCTTTTTCTCAAGGGAATGGTGTTTATTTTTGCCATATGTGAACTATAGTCCTTTTTTCGGCCATAGAGAAACTTACGGCTCAAAGAATCCATTAGCACCGATATATCGGACGAACTGTCTAGTGCTCGTGACCAAATTCTGCTTACAGTATTTCTTCCTATACCAAATTTTGGGGCAACATTTTTGATTGCATCTCGTTCTAGGATGCACCCTTTAGACCTTTGTAGCAACGCTTGCAGAACTGCTGTTCGTCTTGAATTTGTCAATTCTCTCTTATCACTTCCGTTTTTACCTTCCACATTGGCATCAACTACATTTTCCATATTTATATAGCCACTGCGAGTATTTTTAAAAATAGATTCATCATCATCGGCGGTCACTCGTAATCGAGTAAGACTGTCCTCCGTTGTGGCTTCTGTGGGTCCTCAGGTGAGCATAGAGCCCAATCCTAGACCCAATTTTTCTTGTGCAATTCAGCCTAATCTTTTGACCACCCTGGGCAAGCTGAGAGTAGAAAATCTGTTTTGGGAGGCGGAGATCCGGCATTCGGACAACACGACCAGTCCATCTGAGCTGGCGTTGAGCAACAGTAGCAGTGATAGTAGGAATGTCAGCCTCACTCAGGATGCTGGTGCGTTGGTCCTTCCAACAGATTATGAGGATTTTTCGGAGGCATCTTTGGTGGTACATCTCCAGGGTTTTTACGTGCCTCCCGTATGTGGTCCAGGTCTCCGATCCATAGAGAAGAGTGGGCAGCAAGACAGCTTTGTATACCATGATTTTGGTCTTTGCCAGAAGGTCACGGTTCTCAAATACTCTCTTTCTTAGCCTTGAGAAAGCGCCACTGGCACAGCTGAGACGGTGTTGTATTTCATTATCTATGTTGGCTTTTGATGATAGGATGCTGCCTAGGTATGGGAAGTGGTCCACATTTTCCAGTCAAGCGTTGTCGATGGAGATGTTTGGGGGTGAAACTGGAGTACTGTTTGGTGGTGATTGATGGAGGATTTGAGTTTTTTTTATATTGATTGTTAGTCCTAGCTGTTTGTACGCCCTCGTGAAGGCAACCAGTGTACACTGTAGGTCCTCTTCTGAGAGGGCTACAAGGGTGTTATCGTCTACATACTGTAGCTCCATAATGGATATGGTGTTCGTTCGACCTTTGGCCCTGAATCTGTTGATGTTAAAAAGTCGCCCGTCAGTTCTGTACATAATCCGAACTCCACGGGGAAGATGTTTGTCCATGAGATGGAGGATAGCAGTAATGAAGATGGAGAATAGGGTTGGGGCAATAACACATCCCTGTTTTACTCCTGTGTCAACCCTGAAGGGCTTTGTTTCATCTCCACTACTACTGAGGACTGTAGCTGACATATTGTCATGTAGCAGTCTCAGTACCCGAATGTACCTCTCTGGGCATCCAAACCTTTCAAGAACCAGCCAAAGGGCTTGACGGTTTACTGAGTCAAAGGCTTTAGTAAGGTCTATAAAAGTCATGTATAATGGTAAATTTTGCTCCCTGCACTTTTCTTGGAGTTGACGAGCAGTAAAGATCATGTCCATCGTGCCTCTATTTGGGTGAAAGCAACTTTGGGACTCGGGAAGGATGGTTTCTGCAAGGGGTGTAAGCCTGTTGGCCAAAACCCGAGCTAGGGCTTTCCCTGTGGTAGAGAGGAGAGAAATGCCCCGGTAGTTCCCACAGTTTGCCTTGTCTCCCTTCTTAAAGATGGAGACAGCTAGGGCATCTCTAAGTTGTGCAGGGATTTTCTCTTGTTCCCATATTTTGAGAAGCAGGGCATGGATGTGTCTGAGAAGATCAGATCCGCCTTTCTTTAGGACTTCTGCTGGGATGCCGTCAGAACCAGCCGCCTTGTTGTTTTTCATCTTCCTAATTGCATCCCGCACCTCTTCCAGACTGGGTGGTTCTCCCATGCTCTCAATTATTGGCTGTTGAGGGAGTTTTTCAAGGGCCTCCATCTCTGGAGTGGTGTCCCTGTTCAGAAGATCCTCATAGTGCTCTTTCCATCTATTTGTTATTTCTCCCTTTCCTTTCAGCAGCATGAGCCCATCCTTAGACCGAAGGGGGGGGGGGTCAGAGAACGGTAGCTGGGGCCATATACTACTTTTGTGGCTTCAAAGAATCCTCTGGTGTCCCCAGAGTCAGAAAACTGCTGGATCTCCTGAGCCTTCTTCATCCACCAGAGGTTCTTCAGCTTCCTGACTGTCGATTGGACAGCCGCTTTAGCCTTGGCATGGGAAGCTCTTTTAACCTTGCAATTGATGTTATTCTGCCAGGTGATAAAAGTTTGCCTCTTGATGTCTATAAGCTGTTGGATTTCGGTATCGTTTTCATTGTACCAATCCTGATGTTTCCACTTTTTCTGTCCTAGGATGCTTATACTGGAATCCATCATGGCAGAGGACAGCTTGTCCCAGTGCTCTCCAGCGTCATGCGGATACTGCTTGGGCAGGTCCACGCTAAGAGCCGCCTGGAGGTGTTGTTGGTAGGTGATATCGCCCAGCTGTTCGATATTGAGCTTTGGTCGGCTCTGTCTTTTTTACATCCTTTGCTTCTGCATTAAATGGATAGACATGATGGAGCGAATAAGACGGTGGTCGGTCCAACAATTGTCTGTACTGGTCATTGCCCTGGTGTTCAGCACATCACAGCGGTCTTTGGCACGGACAATGACATAGTCAATGAGGTGCCTGATTTTACTTCGAGGGTGCATCCATGATGTTTTGAATGCATTTTTTTGTCGGAAAAGTGTGTTCGTGATGATCAGGTTATGTTCTGAGCACTTTGTCAGTATGGGTGTACCATTGGAGTTAATGTTCCCAACCCCCTCTCTTCCAAGCGTTCCTCTCCAGTGCTGATGGTCTCGTCCCACTCTGGCATTGAAGTCTCCAAGTAGGATTATCTTGTCCCTCTTGGGGGCCCCGGATAGAATGGTGTCAAGGTCAGCATAAAAGGTCTCCTTTATTTCATCATGTGCATCAAGCGTTGGAGCATACGCACTAATCACAGTGGCCATTTGGCTGCCCGCAAGCATCAGCCGCATGGTCATTAGGCGTTTGTTGATGCCCACAGGGGGCTCATTGAGGTGGCGGATGAGGCTGTTCTTTATAGCAAAGCCCACGCCATGGATACGTGGCTCTTCTGCAGGCCTTCCTTTCCAAAAGAAGGTGTACCCGCCTTTTTCCTCCCTCAGCTGCCCGTCGTCAGCCAGTCGGGTTTCAGAGAGTGCAGCTATATCAATCTGGAACCTCCTTAGCTCTCTTGAGATAATGGCAGTTTTTCTTTCGAGTCGATCACTTGTTTTGTTGTCCATGAGGGTCCTCACATTCCAGGTTCCAAAATATACGTATAGGTTTTCTTTCTTTTTTCGACCGCATGGTGGTGATCCCTCTGGATGCGGTAGTCCAGACAGGGATTTTTTTTTTGAGGCAGGCTATTTTTAGGGGTACCTTTTCTAACCCCCCTCCCCTACTGGGGTGAGCAGAGTGGATCCTAAACAGGGCTGCTCAGTCATGGATGCAGCTGCCGAAAAACTCTTTCTGCCTCGGTCCGTGAGGTTAGCGACTGAATCTGGCACCCACCGCCTATGTGCCAGGTTGTAGCTAGGAGCTGCTAGACTACATTGTCCTGCTCCCGTCACCACAGGACTTTTTCTATCCGGAAATTAAGGGAGAGCTCTCTCTGACTCAGTCCGGGAGCTTAATGATAAAACTGTCACAAGACTTTTCCATCCATGATGTAGAGTAGGATGTGTTCCCTTTCAGGAGGACGCCTGCGTGTGATGTCTTTTAACGTGGGAAGACTGATGCGCCTGCAGCCACCACACGGCCCCTTGGCAAAGGAGGGCCTGATTCCAATGGCATGGAGAACCACGACGACTGGAGACCCTCCTCTGTTGCAGCCTTCATCCGCCTTCAGTGCCGTTGTGTATTTATTGTCATCATCCACCGCATCAGCCGTTGAGGTCTTTTGGATCACTCTTTGTCTGGAACCTCCCCTTCAACCTTACCGCCATGGGTGGCCCTACCAGGAGCCTAGGCTCCGGATGGCATAGCTCTCAGGTTCATCGGAACACACAAGGTTCTCCACCACGACAAGGTAGTGATCCAGGGAGATCACTGCGGGTATTTTTAAAAATAGATTATATAACAGTCAACAAAGTAATGTGTATAGATTAAACTCTAAATGACTTTTAGAACGAAAACTGTTTGCTGTAAAAATCAAATAGAATGTGTACTACACATCCAAATACCCTATATATCAAATTTCAACTCTGTAGAAGAGAGGAGTTTAATATAGACATTTCACACACACATACACCGACAAGGTCATTTATATAGATATACAGTGAGGTGAAACAAGTCTTTGGACAAAACAAAAATGTTTATTTTTCAAGCAATTTTACTAAAATTGCTAGAGAGAAACTAAATTTAAAGAAAAAAAAAAAAAAGTTATTAAACATTTTCTAAAATAGTGAAACAAGTATTTAAACAGCCTTCTTTTTTTCATTATTAAACATCGTTTTCATTTTTTTACATTCCAGAAGGTACTAGTTCGATATTCAGTGAACTTCTAGTCAATCTCTACCCAGACCTCTCTCGGAAAACATTGCAATATGGCCAAGTGAAAGGAATTCGAACAGTCCATAAAGGGCCATATTATTTCAGCATATAAAGATAATATGTATATTATTTCAGCACATAAAGATAATATGTATATTATTTCAGCACATAAAGATAATATGTATAGCGCAAGCTTTGAATGTTCCTGTTAGTACTGTAGTATACATTGGAAAGAAGTGGAAAGAGTCAGGTACTACAAAAAACATGCCACGGTCGGGAGCTCCTCAGAAAATTTCGGAAAGGTGCTGGCAAAAAATCTTGCAAGTTGTTCAAAATGATCCTTTTGTGATCCATGAAGAGCTACAAAAAAAACCTCAGCAGCATGGGCAAAAGCATTTGCCAGACGACCATTAGTAACAAACTGCACAGAGAAATTGTCAAACCTCGCAAGACTCGTTTACTGTAAAAGGTTCACCTTAAATCAAGACTAGAGTATGCCAAAAAGTATATCAATGCGGATACCACATTTTTTGAGAATGTGATATGGTCAGATATGATCTATTTGGCAATAATGATGCAATCCATGTCTGATGTGTAAACGGTTCTGCATACGATATGAAGAACACTATCCCAACCGTGAAGCAGGGAGGAGGAAACATTATGATTTGGAGCCGCTTTTCTTCACGCGAAATTGGAACACTAGAAATAATCAAAGGAAGGATGAATGGAGCCAAATACAGGGATATTTTGGAGAATAATTTACAAAGGTCTGTATAGAAAATGGGATTGTCTGGTGATTAGTGGTTCCAACAAGACAACGATCCAAAACACAGCGAGAACAACTCAGAAATGGTTCAAGGATAAAGGAATTCATGTTTTGCAATGGCCCAGCCAATCACTAGACTTGAATCCCATTGAAAATTTGTGGCTAATTTTGAAGAGACAGAGTAGAACAAGATGCCCCTCACCAATTAACGTCTATAGCCAAAGAAGAATGGGGAAAAAATTCCCATAGGCATTTGCCAGGACCTTGTGAAAAACTACAGCAATTGTTTGACAGCAGTAATTAGTGCTAAAGGAGATCTAATTAAATATTAAACATTCTTTTTGCATCTGTCCATATTTTTATTTCACTATCTATTTTAGGAAATGTTTAATAACATTTTTTTTTTCTTAAAAAAAAAAAAAAAAATTAGTTTCTCTCATTTCTATGTATTTAATGTGAAAGTTTTATTTTATTATTTGGTTTGATATCAAATTGCTGAAAAATAAACATTTTTGTTTTGTCTCACTTCACTGTATATATACATATTTCTGTGTGTTAGAACGTTTCCATCTTAAATTCTACACAATCTTTTCTCATTGCCAGGAGTTTGGTACATTTCGTTGGAGTAGAAGTGAAAGGAGATAATTTTCAGTCAAGTCAAGTCTTATAAAAATAACAAAACATCTAAGCTAAATAATGATTCAGACTAAATGATTTTTGTATGGATACAACTAACTACTAAGAGTTAACTCCAGTTTCCTAATTCAAATGTGTAGTTTTTATGCTTTTAAAATAATATTTTTATTGTACGAGTGTTTACCATCCTTTATTTAAAACTAGCGGGGGTACTCGGTGTTGACCGGGTGTGGAGAGGTGGTGTAGTAAGGAGTCAATACAACCAGAAAAGAAAAAAAAAAAAAAAAAAAAAAAAAAAAAAAATGGACGCGGCCTGTTTTTTTTTTTTTTTTTGTAATTTTCACATATTATTCGACAGAGACATTGCCCTTTCAGATGGTACTGGTTTCAACCCAGTCCGATGCTGCTGAGAAAAGTTTTAGGCAGACATACAAACATACATACATTAATCCAAACAGAGAGGTAAGATTTGGGTGGCCGGCGTTGCCCAGGTGTTTGGAGGCGTGTGTTGAGCAAAAAAAAAAAAAAAAAAAAAAAAAAATTCTAGTAGGCAAGCAAGCAAGCTGGAACCTGTACCGCAAATGAGTAAAAGAATGTGGAAAAAAAAAAAAAACAAACAAAGAAAAACGTGACACTGTTGTGTCCATCGCCAAACCGGAAGTGGCGAAGGTTTAAATTAAGGCCAGTCAGTTGAAAAGAGGGGATTACTTTTGAAAATATCCGCAAAAAAAAAGCGATCCCTCCCTGTAAAAAAGTGCCTAGATGAGGGTGAAGGAATTAATGTTTTTAGCCAATTTTTCGATATTTGTCGTCCGAAGGGTGGAGCTTCAAAACAATACCTATCTCGTGAAAATCCGTTGCCTCTGTCGAAAGTTTTAGGCAAACATACATACATTTAAACAGACAGGTGAGATTTATATTATAGAGTAGTGGGGGTACTCGGTGTTGCCTAGGTGTTTCGAGGTGTGTATGCTTTTAAATCAAAAAGAAAGTTTTGGTAGGTAGGTAGGATCGAACCTGAAGCCCTGAGGCGAAGTTGGAAAATAAAATGTGAAAAAAAAAACATAATACATTAACCACTCGACCAGCAAGAAAGAGTTACTGAAAGACGTTTGAATTTATTTAAGTAGGAAGAGAATTGACAGGTGCCTTAATGACTTAATGATGTCACAGTTAATATTTTCTCTAGAACAGTTTTTAATGAGGTCAAAATCTGGTTTGTTTGTTTTTACCCAACTTTGGGGAAAACCAGCTCCCCCGTTTATTAGGGAGTATCCAGGTGAAAGCAATTGTCTGATATGACGGTGAAAAGGAGACATTGACCAAATGTTTACACTTCTGGAGACCACCTGGTCGTTGGCCAGGGAACTGCCGATTCGAATCCAGTTTCACTTTTTTATACTGAAAAGCGAAAGAAACACGCGGCGATCTAAAAATCTGGGAAAAAAAAAAAAAAAAAAAAAAAAAAAAAAAAATAGCACATGAAAGTCGGGCAAATTAAATACACACATGACCTCCGTTTGTAACTCGTAGATACTATCATTTAGACAGCATATAAAAAGTTTTAAGGAGTGAGCCGACCAAGAAACCCGGCGAAAAAAGCCTTTTGCGGACATACACAAAAAGCGAACATACATACATACACACACACATACATACATACACACACACATTTTAGCTTTTATATTTATAGACTAGCGGGGGAGGGCGGTACCTGCCGTTGCGCGGGTGTTTAGAGGTGTGTGTGCGTGTGTTAAAAAAAAAAAAAAAAAATGTTGGCCAGGTGTTTGGAGGTGTAAAAGAAAAAAAAAAAGTTTTAGTATGAAGGTAGGATTGAACCCTTAAACCTTGACGCGAAGGTGGAAACGAAAGGGAAAAAAAGCCAGACACCTAACCACCTCGGCCACGAGGGAAGAGGAATTGATAAGCATGTTAAAATAAGGTTTATAAAATAAAATATACAGATGCGAGAAAGTGGTGAGATGTTTGACCTAGTTTTGTGCTGCAAGCCAGTTACTGTTTCTCCCACTTTTCGAAGACGCGGTGAGCCGGTAAAAGTCGGGCAAATTAAATAGAAAGGCGACTCCCATTAAGTTGTATATATTATTAGACGTGATATAAAAAGTTTTAAGAATGAGCGACACCCCCGAGAAGCCCAGCGAAAAAAGCCTTTTGCAAACATACATACACACACACATTTTTGCCTTTATATTTATAGACTAGCGGGGATACCCGGCGTTGCCTGGGTGTTTGGAGGTATGTGTGCTTTTAAATAAAAAAGAAACAGGGGTGGGGGGATTAGGATCGAACCTGAAGCCCTGAAGCGAAGTTTGAAAATAAAATGTGAAACAAACATGAACCGTTCAGTCAGCCAGAATGAGTTACTGAAAGATGTTTGAATTTATTTAAGTAAGAACCAAATTGACATGTCCGCATGGAAATTGTAGAGCGTGATGACAACGACCTAAGGAATAGCTATTCAGCAAATGAGGTGAATGACCAGGTTTGTTTGTTATAAGCGAAGTAAAAAAAGAAATCATAAAAACGAACGTTAAAACTTAAGCGGGGGAGAGGGGGGGGGAATCAAACAGTGGAAAAAAAACCCACAAAAAAACTAACGTAAGGCAAACGAACAATGTTAAAAAACAAAATAGAAAACAGAAAAACGAATGTTAAAACCCCAAAAAAACAAAACGTGAAAAATGGCCTGTTTCGATATTAAAATTTTAAAAAATTGGTGGGTACGAAGTAAAAAAAAAATTAGAAAAATGAACGTTACGTGAAAAATGGCTTAAATAACACTGGTTCAATATTTAAATTAAAAAAAAAAAAAAAAAAAAAAAGAAGACATCTCACACCACGATTCGAACCCAAAACGTTTAGATAATGAACCAACGTGCTAACCAACTGAGCTAACATGACGTACATGAAGTTTAGTCAGTTCTTCAACTCTTTAAAGTAAATCAGATCATGACGTCATTTGACGCATGCGTAGAACCGGTCGTCGTCACGAGGGGACGGTTTTTGTTGAAAGATGAATTTAATTACAATTTTTTTTAGAAGCATTATTGGTCATTAATTTTTGTCACATAATTTTAAAAAATTTATTTAGGTTTTTAAAATTTGACCATGACTTGAATTTAGTGATAAATTTGTTAATTTTTTTTTTTTCAATATTTTTAACAGCTTTTTGTTCAAAAAAATTAAAGTATATTTTTCTCTTATTTTTTTTAAATTAAAACTTTCATTTTTGCTGGTTTTATTTAAAAAAAAAAAAAAAAAAAAGGCTCAAAATGCATTTTTACAGATAGTAATAAGCTTTAAAAATCGCTAGTCAAATAATATTAAGTCTGAGTTGGTTGTGTTCAACTTCTGCGGCTATCATGACAATATAAATCGATTCCGATGGCTCTAAGGAGACTTTGACAGGCCTAACTTAGATTAACTTAGGTTAAGATCACAAGGAGATTAAACACTAGTTAAATTAATATTTTACATCAAAGCCTAAAAAATTTTTAGAAGCAAGGTATTTATAAGTTTGATGATGAAGGGAATCAAGTTATAGATGGCAAAGTTTTTATACTCATGAATAACGACTTTTAAAAACAGTTTTTTTATAAAGATGAAATTTAAGATTGGCAAAAAAGTTTTGCACAGACCTGATAAACCCATTTGAAACTTGGAAAGTAATACAATTTTGTATTATGAAACAATAACTCGTAGAGTTGAAAAGTCATCAGATAATTTGATCATGTGGTGCAATGGGGAAAGAGGTGGCTGGTTAATTTTAATGCATCTAAAACCAAGTTTCTATCTGTACATCAATGTTCTAATCCTGTCTGGCTCCAAATGAAATGAATGGCGCTTGTCTTGGGGAGGCTCCATGTTTTGACAAGCTTCTGGGTTTGACCTTTACTCCTGATCCGAGATAGAACACATACATCAAATCTGTTGTCAAGGCCGCTAGAAAAATGGTGGGATCGTTCTACCGCTCCAATAGATATCTCACTGCTGATGCAATTCTCTGCCTGTATAAGAGGTAAGTATATCCAAGGATGGGTAGGAGCTTCTAGAAGCACCTTATTCTGCCTTGATAAGACTTCAAAATAGACTTTGGAGCCTAGTGAGAGGTTCTCTTTTCTCTTCCCTGCAACCTATTTCCTACAGAAGAGACGTTGTGAGCCTGTCTCTGCTTTATCATTATTTTCATGGCAAGTGCTTGTCTGAGCTCCACTCTATGGTCCTCCCTCGCAAAACTTTCGCGAAAAACACTCATCCAGCTGAAAACACTATCGATAATTTTCCCCACTCTTTATCTGTGCCTAAACCTAAACGCAGATTCCATGAACAAAGCTTGCTTGCACGCCTGTGGAACTGTTCCATTTTCCTGCTTTCCAACTGACTATAATATAGTTGTCTTCAAGTTGAACAAGTTCTTGATAAGCAGCCCCTTAAGTAATCCAATTTACCAATTTCCAGTGTTTGTTGCCAAGAAAGAGGACATTAAAAGATTTTGCAACGTGCGTTGAAGGAACACACACACACACACACATATATATATATATATATATCTTTTGAAGACAAAATGAATTGGTAAAAGAGAAAAGCAAAAAAAGGTAAAGAAAAGTAGGAACAAAGAGCAAAAATGAGAAAAAAAAGACAAGGAACAAAAGAAGGAACGAAAGAAGAAAAAAGAAACAAAAAACAAAACAAAATAGAAACAAAAAAAAAGAAAAAGGGGGGAAAAAACGGAAAGATTAAACATAAATATAGAAATATTCAACAAAAATTGAAATAAAATTTTTAACAATTAAATTCTTTTTCATTTATTTTTTATTTTTTTTTTTTACTTTTTTTTTTAAATTAAAAAATTTTTTTAAGTTATCTTCTTTTACTTCCTGGTTTAAAATTCATTTTTTTCTTTGAAGATAATTTCCCCTTTTTCATAGACGATTTCAATTTGGGTTTGGATTTTGATGCAATATTTTTAGAATTTCCAAATTTTTCAGCTTTGGACACATTTTTAGTCCGGAAAAATTTTGCCTTTGGTGGCATTTTCTCAACGTCTTTTTTCATCTTCTTCGTGGCGTTTCCTGAATCCGGAGTTTGTTTTCTTTTCCTGGAAAATAGTTCTGAAGCAAAATAAATTTAATTAAATATATTTTGTTTACAAGAGTAAAAAAAAATGTTTGTAATATCTACTTATTAATATAAGCAAAACTTTGTATTTTAAATTTTTTTCAAGGGAGATAATTACATGAAAACTTTTGGCATCAAATGGTGCTGATGAACAGATGCTACACTTTGATTTTAGCAAAAAGGCAAAGGAGTTATAAAAATTTATGATGTGATCAGGCATTTTTAAATGAATAAAAAAAATGTATAAATATACATATATAGTATATTATTTAATTGGAATTCATTATTGAGATGAGTATTATTTATTGATTTTATTGCGGACTATTATCCTCATCATAATATTTGTTTCACAGCGTTTCAGCCAACTATTCCTCTGGCCTTCGTCAGGTGATAACTGTGACAGGATCTCCTAACTGCATTCCCAGCAAATTATTGCCTTCCATAATTGTTGTCATCTCACCACATTTTGGCCAAGTAAACCTCTGGCCGGCTTTGGGTAGAATTGAAACCACCATCTTCAGACAATGTTCACCTGAAACTGTAGTGATTCAACATCTCTTTCCAATGCACCACGGGCCTCAAAGTTGGCAGAAACGTCATGAAACAACTAAAAAGACAAGGATAATAGTCTGCAATAAAATAAATTAATATATATATAGCGCATCATAGTTTCCACTTGACATTTTTTAAAAAGGAAATCTTTTAATTAATTGCTTATATATACGTCTTGAAAACTATATAAAACAAATTTTTAGGTCAACCTATTCATGTCATTTAAAAGGAAGAATTTTTTTTTATTTACAAATCTGCTATACTACTTATCCCCTTCTTTGTTTTACATTCTTAAAAGGCTGCTTGATGTCGGCCAGTCGTGAAAAATGCTTAAATATATTTTGATTCATTTTTATAGAGCCAAAACTATTATATTGTATCCAATATATTATAGTGATTTCAAAAGCTGAATAAAAAAAAAAAAAAAAAAAAAAAAAAAAAGAGGAATACTTGGATTAAGAGAATTTCTAATGGTTAAAAACACCTGTCAAGAACCAAACAATATGGCATCTTCAAATATTCCAATCACAAAAAAAAAAAAAAAAAAAAAAAAAAACAATCAGTCAGTCAACAAAAACTTTGAACGCGCATCAAAAATAATATCAACCATTATCCTTTGTACGATCCCTTGACAAAAAAAAAAAAAAAAAAAAAAAATGCAAACATGTTTTGTAAAGTCAGCAACAAACATACAACCAGGTTTAATATACATATTACAGCTTGCTTTTTTTTTTTTTTTTTTGCTGCCCTTTCTTCTTTGTCTCCTTCTTACCTTATTGTCATTGTTGTGATAATTTTGCTTATTTCAGAGAAAGGTAATATTTTTATAATTCTACACGGGCTCACTATTTATCAGCAGTTTAAGAACCTTTAAAGTTACTGATTTAAATGGTTTAATTATGCTTAAATATGATGTAAACCAGGTTTTGTCCACATTCAAAAAATTGAAACAAAATAATTCACGCAAATTATATTCTTTATCTGTTATGAATCTGTATAGAATTATAAACTTTATAGGATAGCTTGCTTTCCTTTTGTCAGCTATAACTAATAAAAGTCATATGACATTTGCAATTGTATTCTTAGTATCACCCCATAGATTAAATAAAGGATTCTGCAAATTCTGATAATAAAAAGCAATTTTCAACAAACCTGGTTCTGGTTCAGCCTGGACTTCCTCTCGATAATATTTTATGTCATCGTCAAGATCATCATCAACTGCTTCAGGCACTCCAGTGTCATCCACTAAAAACAGAAAAGATATGAAAAACAAAACCTTTAGGATTAAACAAACAGCAAAAAGCATGTTTAAGGTATCCGATTGCTTTATTTTAGAACTTAGGTTTTTAATGAGAGTACTTCATTGAATTACCTGTCCAAAAATTTAAATATTTTCTTGCAAGAAATTAATTAAGTGAAAAAAGTCAATCAAAAATGAAAGTAATGGCTGTGAGGTAGATGTGCTTTTTTGATAAATGGGAATATTGTAAAGGGAGATAAACATGTAATGAAATATAACTTTTTTTTTAGAAGGACATTAATTATCTGGTAATATATTGGTTAGTCAGTAAAAACAATTAGAGCTCTCTGGCATCTAACAATGCTTACATTTAGCTGGAGACTTGAGCGTATCAGGCGGTGATAAGTGGAGCATTCAGCACCATGTATGGTCAAGAGCACGCCATGAAGATCACAGTGTCTGACGATGACGAAATCGATAAGGTGCCAGTGTTTGGACCTTGGATGCATCCAGGATATCTTATACATATCACGAAGCTGAAAAGTGGTGTTGGTAATAAGACCTAGCTCCGCACAGAGGGACAGAAATTGGAGACCATTTCTGTTCATGTTTCTAACACCATGCCATCCAATGACTCCTTGCCATATCTCATGATTTTTGCCAACTCTAGCATTAAAATTGCTTAGCAGAATGATTTTGTCACTGCTTGGGGTGTTCCTGATGGTAGCCTGATGGTTGTCATGAAATGGTCTTTCACGTCCTCCTCCAAGTCAAGCGTAAGAGCATAGGCACTGATCAGGATGGCATAACTCTTGGTTAATGGAAGCCATAAGGTCATGAGACATTCATCAATAGCAGTCGGTATCTTGGATAGATAGTGAAGCAGAGATGACCAAATGGCAAAGCCAACACCGTGAATGCGATGGGCATACTCTGGGAGACTTTTCCAGAGAAAGGTGTAGCCCTCCCCGGCCTCCTCAAGTGATCCTTCACCAGCAAACCTCATCTGACGGATTTATATTGTAGATTCTAAAGTTTTATGTATTTTTTTTAGCATTAATTTATTGTATGTTTCCTAAGACAAATTATAAGTGTTCAGAGTCTTATCTGACAGAACTATTAGGATTCTTTATTTTTTAAAAAAGTTTTGTTAATATTGTTCAAAGTAGTGTCCATGTATTTATCTTTCTTTTTTATCTTAATGTTTTTTTATCATATTAAGTTCCAGTTCAAAGTTCTCTAGCACCGAGATAGAAGGTTGGTTCTTACCGGTTTAATCTTATAGAATAGGAAATGTTCTTCATAGAATAATCCGGATGCGAGTATTCAAAAGGTTTCAATCCTCATTTTTTTAGGGTTTATTCTAGATGGTCCAGTTTCCTTTTTAGTGTGCTTAAGAATTTCCACCTAATAATTTTTAAGAGTGTGTGGATTGCTTGTATGAAATCCATCATATGGGTTTTATGGTTTGGAATGACTTTATTCTTTAAAGAGAAAGCAATTTTTTCATTGTGGAGATTACGCACACAAATTCAAAAATTTAAGTATTTAAAAAAACAAAAACAAGTGCAATTATATTTTTTAATAAATACTTTTATTTATTAAAACCCAAATTTTTGATTCGTAAAATAACCTTCATCAGGGTAATCCAAGACTTTTTTTTTTCTTTTTACGTGCCATGTTGTAGGTGATAATGCTTGGGATGTGTTCAGATATTGTTGAAGCAAGGTTTTAAGGTTTAATGCCTGGTGCAATGTAAACACAGGTCGTGCATGCATATCAAATAATATAAAACACTGTTAATATTGGAATAACAATACAAAATTTAACAATCTAAAAGACCAAAAACATTTTCTTTTTAAATAAATAAATACAATTATTTATTAAGAACCAAAGTTCCGATTTAGAAAAGAACATACGTCAAGATTTTTTTTTTTCGTTTTACATACCATGCAATAGGTGGTAATGCTTAGGATGTCTTCAGATGTTGCTGAAGCAAGGCATAAAGCAATTTGATGTAATTGAGCTAAATAAAGTCAATACTTCAAGATAAACAAATAAGCCAACAATAAGAGTGAAATTAACAGATTTTGACCAAGAAAACAGCAATTTTTTTTCCTTTTGTCACAAACATCACTCCTGGAATTTATGAACTAAAGAACTAAATAAGATAAGCAGAAGATACTCAATATTATCCAATAAATAATTATTTTTTTAATCTGATTCATTTGTTTGCAAAAAGTAAGAAGAAGAGGGGTGAAAATAATAGTTTTGTCTTTTTCTTATCGATTGGTTTCGTTTTAATGATTTCAAGTGGTGAATAGGTATTAAATTACTACATGATAGTGAGCACGCAAAACAAACTAGTTTTAAAAATGAAAAAAAAAAAAATAAAAACACTCCTAGGCAATTCTGAGTAGGTACAGCTACTAATTGTAATAATTTGTAAGTACCTTTACTAAATCGTCAATTTCTATTTGAGACTGTCTTAATAATGCTAACTTTTCCATTTAATTTACCTGTTTATGATGTATAAAAGACACATATATTAGATGATGAAACTAAAAAAGTCACTCACACACGTTAAAAAATATTAAAGATTAGTTGAATCTACAGAGTGGACTTTTATTGTTCATTTAATTATAAATTATACTCAAGAAGAACAAGTAAACCATAAAAAAACAAAACAAAAAAAAACATAACTCAATCCAAGAACTAAATTATATTTTAGCATGTATTCTATACTATTAGAGTAGATATAAAAACAGCCATAGGGAAAAACATTTAATGCTTACTCTTTTAAATATCCCCAAATTGAGATTCCTAGCCACTAAGTGTTGTGTTCTATATGTGTGTGTGTGTGCGTGTTGAAAAAAAAAAAAAAAGCCGTCTTACCTCCAGCCTCTTTTTGGCTTTCTTCCTTCAATTCCTGCGCTTTCTTAATTCCTTCTAAAGACCGTGCTTTGTGCTGGGCCTTCTCACGAGCTTTTCTTAACACGTTATCACGTTGTATTTTCTTACGTTTTTCTTTCAGTTTCCTAGAGTTGAATAAAGAAAATAATTTTTTGTATTTGAGTACCTTTTCTATTGGCGAATAAAAATAAAATGTGTACTACATCAAATGAAATACAACTATAAACTTTTAATGATTCAACATGCATGTAACATTTATGTCTATTGCTTATTAAGGATTGAACGAGACATCATCTCCATAATTGCAATAAATGTTCAAACGTAATCATAAAAAGATCAAAAGATTAATCCTCCCATTCCGAGAAAAAAAAAGATTAGTCAGTTAAATGTTCTTAAAAATGAAAATTTGAACTTCTGCAGTTATCTTTTCTTAGTTTAAAAAGAAAATGGTCAACTTTATCTGTTGTGTATGTGCGAACATGAAAAATATTAAAAACTAGTAGACCACCTGGCGTTGTCCAGTCATAAAATATGCTTAAATAGGTTATTTTAATTTCTGCAGCTTACACATTTATTATTATAGAGACAATTCTCTATTGATTATTCTCTATTGATTATTATATTAAACCTAATACAGTAGTGAGATCAGAACGAAAATATATGATTTGAGTGCCATCAGCTAGAATCAAAACCAAAACATACACTTCACCATCTTCATTCCTTAGTTCGTGATCTATACCCATATGCATATACATACACACACACACTTTCAGAATGTGAGAGATTATATACAATTATTTCCACAGTCAAACAATCAAAGTGTAGTATCTGTTCTTCAGATGCTGCACTTCAATTTTTTGTTCTCTGTCAGTGGAGGAGAAATCCTTCACGGCTGAGGCAATTTTTATTTTTGTTCCTTTTCTCCACGTTAAAAAACGACCCTGGTGTCTAACTCTGTCCCGTGGGGAGGCATTGTAAATAGGAACAATGTCACAGTCAACAAGATGGATCTTGTAGCTGCGACATTGTTTGGCTGTGGAAATTATTTTATTTTATGTGTGTGTGTGTGTATATATATATATATATATATATATATTCACCTGCCATCTATTTTTTAAAAGATGGAATTGCCCAATCGAAGACAAGATGCAAGAAAGCAAGCAAGGTCTACAGAGTTTTATAATTATATACATATGAATAAAAAGAACTGCAGGTTTCAGTAAAAACTGCCTCCAAATAAAATAAATAGAAAATATATTTTTCAACAAGTGAGAAAAGTTATTAGAAATTAGTAAAGATTGGAAGATGATAGTTACACAAACTATCAGTAGTCTAGTATCGACAAATTTTCACCAAAACAAAATACAAGTCGTTACAATTTGAACAACGAATGATATATATATCAAATAAGCATTACTTAAAATTTTTGGTGAAATTATTCCTTTTTAAAATGTGTTGAATTAATGGATTTTGATTGCACATATGAAGTTGTCCTTGGACGAAGAGACAATAGATGCACATGAAGGTGACACAACTAGGAAAAGATATAATTTTAATATCTGATTGAACAATTGATGAAACTGAATTCAATAAGTAAACAATTAGGTTATGTGACACTAATATTCACAAGAGTTGTAGATCAGATTATCAAAGACAAAATTTGATTTTCATGAAAGATCATGTTTTCATGAGAATAGCTAATGTAAAAAAAAAATAAAACTCCAAGCTTAGGGCCATGGCCACCTATGTATGTGTGTTGGGGTGGGTGGGAGAAAAGGCACAATCACATTGACACACACCAGTTCTCGTCAGATCACCGAAGATAACGTTGAGCCTGACAATACCAGATGGGTGACCATTTGGGAAGGTGAGGCGCTGTATGTACTGCAAGGTAAAGTACCAGGTTATGATACAGTCTATCCTTCTCTCAAGGGTGAATGAGCCTCTCTTAGGCCGTAGTAAGCAACACATCTAGTGATGGCGTCATGATAAAAAAAAAAAAAAAAACCCTTTATAGCCCTGGTGAAGCATCAAGTATTCAGCTACGGACAAGATTTGAATTACATTACAAACACGGCCACATGTTATGTTTAAGGGCAACAGAAAAAAGACAAAACTTTTTTCTAACTTCAATCAGTTCCAACTAAGTCAAAATTAAGATAAAGACAATGAGTGTATTTATTGGAGGAGAAAGGAACAGAAAGTCATTCTTTAATAAAACAAAAACCATCAAACTCTTCTAACCCCATCATGAATTGCTTCAAGTCTTAGCTTTTGCAGCAAAATTAGCATTTTCTTATGACAATACATTCGTTTGGCGAATACCCAATGGTCTGTTCAACCATGTTTTTTTAAGATGTGCTAACAAAGACAAGAAAAGAATTTGAAAAATTTTTTCTTTTTAACCAAGAACATACTGTTTATCTTCTTTGCGTTTTAAAGCTGCCTGGAGTTCTTCAGTTGACAAAGTTTTGTAGCTGTGATAAAGAACATCTCCGCTGCATACGCCTTCCTCTACTTTAATAAGTTCAAGTGTCATCCGGGGACCAAGTTCTGTCAGCCTACAGGTAAAAAAAAAAAAAAAAAAAAAAAAAAAAAAAATGAATCGAGAATAAGGCCACAAGTTTGTTGCGTGCATCATTCACAAACTTCCTGTTTGTTAGAATACTTTCATTGCTGTCTGAATAATTGGCTTCTATTTAAATGTTAATTCTTGATGATTGAGTGGAAGAATGCTAGGTTGACTTTGTTGACTTCCTGCACTGATGATTGCATAGGTATAATAAAATTATTAATATTTATTGAAAAAAAAAAAAAAAAAAAAAAAAACATAGTATATATAAGAAATATTGACAAAGCAGAATGGGTTCTTACTCAGAATTCCTCCTATATAAAAAAAAACAAAGAAAAGAAAAAAAAAAAACACTATATAATGTATATGCCTATGACGAAACAAAAATATCATATTCTAAAAATCATATAAATTGATCAAGTAATTTTATTTTTATAATGAAAGTCATTTTTAAGCAATTTCTAGGCATCACAATTTTGCAAGTTTGAATTATTGAGTTATTTAACCCCCCCCCAAATTGATTTAAAAATGTCAGACAAGACAGCTGCTCTTCTATCCATAAAATTTGATTTGCTTATCAAATGAAACTACTTGATCAATTTACATAATTTTTGGAATATGGTATTTTCGTTTTATCACAAGTACTTATAAAGTTTTTTATTTTTGTTTTTTAATATAGAGAGAATTCTAGAAAAACTGCAGAACATAATTTATATAAGGTGAAGTTCTGCCTTTTCACCAATCTGTTGAAAACCTACTTTTATAAGCATGTATAAATGGTAGAAGTTTTCAAAACAAGAATACGATTAAAATGTAAAACTGTAGCTTAATTATAACGTTTTCCACATCATTTATCGAAACCTATCAGAGAATCGCTCAACTTACATAAAAGAAGCTGCATCAATAATCAATATTATAATTCTTTGAAGTTGCAAGCACCCAACGAACATCGTCTTGACCAAATATGGTCCCATTGCAGACTGAACAATAAAAGCAAGTTCTGGTCCAATATTCTCTTTATATTAAAAAACAAAACTAAAGTAAAAATTTGAATGATGTATGCATCCCTGATGAAACAAAAATATCATCTTCCGATGATGAGCCCATGAACACACACATATCATAATGCCCAAATTCCGCTTCGATCAGTTTCGCTTCATTTATACAAAAAGGCAAACAAATATTGGAAAGGATGGGATGGAGGGAATTTTTTAAAAGTCGATCAAAATAAATATAGAGACGATGTCCGATCGTAAATCTGAGATATTACCATCTAGGAAGTATAAGAAAAGTTCTCCATAATAGTAACCTTGTCGAGAATCCATGTGAAATAAGCCTCTCTTGGACATACAAAAACGCTCGCTGTTGTTTTGCCCTTTATATATATTGAAGACTAGCGAGTGTTTGTAGGTTTGTGTGGTTGTTAATGAAAACCTAAGAATAAGCGAAGTAAAAAAAAGAAAACATAAAAACGGATGTTAAAACTTAAGGGGGGGGGGGATATCAAAACTTCGAAAAAAAAAAAAAAAAAAAAAAAAAAAAACTAACGTAAGGCAAACGAACGATGTTAAATGTAAAAATCGAAAAAACAAAACCAAAAAAGAAAGCAGAAAAACGAACGTTAAAAAAAAAAAAAACCCACGTGAAAAATGGCTTAAATAAGCCGGTTTCGATATTAAAATTTAAAAAATCAGTGGGTACCCGGGTGTTTTTGGGTGTGTGTGGTCGGTCGGGGGTGTTAATGAAAACCTAAGAATAAGTGAAGTAAAAAAAAAAACAAAACAAAAAAAAAAAAACAAAAAAAAAAACCCAGAAAAACGAACGTTACGTGAAAAATGGCTTAAGTAACACTCGTTCAATATCTAAATTTAAAAAATCGAAAAAAAAAAAGAAAAAAAAAGAAAGACATCTCACACCACGATTCGAACCCAAAACGTTCAGACTCAACACTCTAACCAACTGAGCTAACACGACGTACATGAAATTTAGTCAGTTCTTCAACTATTTAAATTAAATCAGGTCATGACGTCATCTGACGCATGCGTAGAATCAATCTCGTCATGCGAGGATGGTTTTTGTTGTTTTAAAAGAAAAAAAGAGAGTTGGTGGTAGGTAGACTCGAACCCGGAGCCTTGACGTCAATAGGCTGACGACATGCACCTGCGCTACAGCAACGGAAGCAATGTAAGACATTTAATTTGAGCATTAAAAAGTGAAGGAGTTCAAATTGAGATCAAACATCACACTCTTCCGCAGTTAACAATTTCTGCAAGACAGTTTTTAAGTGTGTGTTTAATGAGGTCAAATCCGCACTTTATTTTACTGCGGGATAGTCCTTCTGAATTTGTTATTTTTTACCCAACTTTGTCTGGTTTTGGGAAGTGTCCAAATGAAAGCAAGCAATTGTCTGATATGCGGTGAAAACCGACATTGACCAAACGTATATTGCTTTCTGGACGATACCAGCCTATAGGCCGAGAACCACAGCTTAGTTTCACCAGTTTCGCTTTTATACGAAAAAAGCCAAATCAACACAAGAGTGGCCAAAATAGCAAGAATTGTGTAAACCTCGATGTAAATAAATCTAGCCATGATGTAAATAAATCTAGCCATGATGTAAATAAATCTAGCCATGATGTAAATAAATCTAGCCATGATGTAAATAAATCTAGCCATGATGTAAATAAATCTAGCCATGATGTAAATAAATCTAGCCATGATGCGCATTCGCAATTCATACATATTATGATCTACATGGTATATAAGAAGTTCTAAGCGATAGTACCCCCCCCCCCCAAGCCTTTCTTGGACATACAAAAACTCTCGCGTGCGTTTTGCCTTTTCTATATATAGACTAGTGGGGGTACCCGGTGTTGCCCGGGTGCTTAGAGGTGTGCTTTTGGGTAAATCAAAACAAAAGACGTTGCCCAGGTGTTTGTGCAGGGGGGAGGGGGGGATTAAAAAAAGTTTTGGTAGGTAAGTAGGAAGGATCGAACCCTAAGTCTTGAGGCGTAGTTGGAAAATAAAGTGTGAAAAAAAAAAAAAAAAAAAAAATGTGCGACGTTAACCGATCGGCCACCAAGAAATAGTAATGGAAACATGTTTGAATTAATTTAAGTATTAAGAATTGGCAGGTGTCCGTACTTAACGACTCAACTTTCACTGCGGGGCAGTTTCTGAAGTTTTTCTGTTTCCCCCAAGATGTTGTGTGAGGGAGGGAGGGGGGGCATAGAAAGAGGATTATCCAAAATAAGAAAAAAAGTTTTGGTAGGCGAGTATGAGGATCAAACCAGAACCCTTGAGGCAAAGTTGGAAATTAAAGTGTGAAAAAAAAAAGTGCAACGTTAACCATTGGGCCACCACGACATAGTAACGGAAACACGTTTGAATTTATTTAATTACTTAGAATTTGCAGGTGCACGTCAACTTTGACTGCAGGGTTTTTATTTTTATTTTCCCAAGATGTTTGGGAACCAGCTTCCCTTGTCCAATAAAGCTGATTGCTTTCAGACATTTCCGGCGATGGCGGCCAGAAAAATACCGCCAGAATTAGTGTTGCTTTTATTATAGGAAAAAGCCTAATCCACACGCAGCGAGCGAAAACTGTTGAATATTTATCTTCCCGAAGTAAAGCAAGTTAAATAGACAGGCGAGCTCCGTTGTTAACTCAGAGATAATATGATTTATATGTGATATCAAAAGTTTTAAGTTGCGAGCTGACCGAGCGCTTCTCTGAAAAAAGCCTTTCTTGGACATACACAAAAAGCGAACATACATACACACATTTTGGCTTTAATATATATAGACTAGTGGGGATACCCGGCATTGCCCGGGTGTTTGTAGGTGTGTGTGTTGGCCAGGTGTTTGGAGGTGTAAAAGGAAAAAAAAAGTTTTAGTAGAAATGTAGGCTTGAACCCTGAACCTTTGACGTGGAAATGGAAACGAAATGGAAAAAAAACCTGGGACCTAGCCATCTCAGCCATGAGAGAAGAGGAATGAAAAACCTCTTAATTTAATGTTCATAAAATGAAAAAAAAAATTTTGGTAAGTAGATAGGATCGAACCCGAAGCCCTGAGGTGAAGTTGGAAAATAAAATGTGAAAAAAACAAAAACAAAAAAAAAACATGACACATTAACCGCTCGGACAGCAAAAATGAGTTACTGAAAGAAGTTTGAATTAATTTAAGTAAGAAGAGAATTGACAGGTGCCCGCATTTAATGACATCAAGTCTAAGTCGTAGAGTTAATATTTTGTGTGAGTGTTACGATAACGTAATCAATAGCTATTCAGCAGTTAACATTTTCTGCAAGACAGTTTTTAATGAGTTCAATAACCCAGTTCGTTCGTTTTTACGCAACTTTGGGGAAAACCAGCTCCCCCGTTTATTAGAGAAGTGTCTTGTCTCGAAATGACAGCAACCATCTGATATGACGATAAGCCGACATTGACCAAACGTTACATCGCTTTCTGGAAATCACTGGCTGTGGGCCAGAGATTAGAATCGAGTTTCGCTTTTTTTTATACCGAAAAACGAAAGCAACACGCAGCAATCCGAAAATGTTGAATATTTAACGTTTCAAAGTCGGGCAAATTAAATACACAGGCGACCCCCGTTGTTAACTCGTAGACATTATCATTTAAGCAGCATATAAAGTTTTAAAAATGAGTGACAGCCTCGAGAACCCGACGGAAAAAAGCCTTTTGCAGACATACTCAAAAAGCAAACATACATACATTTTCACTTTTATATTTATAGATAAAAAAAAAGAGAGGAGATAACTCAACATAATTAAAACTTCTGAATTCTGAAAGTTGGTTCGTTAGTTTTTCTATAAAACTTTATTATATGACCATCAACGGAAAATAAATGAACAAGAGTTTAACAAAACGGTTGTTGTACAAATTATAGTTAAATATTCAAAATTCTCTTCATTAGCAAAGCAGCTCTGGTGCTACCAGATCAGGCGGTCCGAAGATATTGGCCTTTTCTACTTCCTTTTACAAAACTTAATTATGTTCTGCAAAAACAAAAACAACCCACCTTTTTCTTCTTCTCATTTCTCTTTCTATCTCCTCCACTTCCTGATTGGTTTCCTAACTTAAAATGTACCAAACATTAATTACTGTACTCTTCTCCTTCTCATTGTTCTGCAGGGCAGGGAACAAAAACGATAAAATCTACTATAAAACAACCAAACCAAATCAAACGCTACAAACTAGCGATTTAAAGAGCTTGAAGAATAAAAACCTACAAAATAACTGGATTTGGCATCAAATAACCTAAATATACTGTAAAATAATCAAACCAGACTCTAAAAATAAATATTTGAAGATATAAGGAACTTGAAGCATAAAAGCTATTTCCAAAATAGTTGGCATTAAATAACTGAAAAAAGGATTGATATGCTGTAAAATAACGAAATCAGATCAAAGCAATGCAGCAAAAAGAGTAATAATTTTTAAAAATGGCAAAATTGAATTACCCCATTATGATTAGTTGTTGATATTTAAATAGTAGGCAGTGCAGGAGAAGATAACTTATAATTTTTTTATTAGAAATTTTTTTTAATTACTCCAGAAAATTATGAAGCCACTTGGTGTAAAGAGAAAAATTTCAATAAATCAGTACAATTATAAATGTATTTATGATGAGAGAAAATCCTTTAGTCAAAACCAAAATTCCCAAATCCATAACACCTTAATGATGCAGAAATTGTTTTCTTGATTTAAAAAAAAAAAAAAAAGAAAAAAGGAGAAAAAGTGTGTAATTGACTGCATTCTCTTACCTAATGGCACTTTTCATGGATACAGTATTTCCTTTTCCCATCATTTTTTGTGGAAGAACAACTTCATTGTGTGGACCATCCATTTCAGCTTCACTCTCTGACAAGTTTCCACCCCTGGAAAAAAAAACAAAAATAGATTTGAAGGTAAAGAAATGAAATTCATTAAGATTTTTTGTTTCATCTTTTATATTATATAAAAAGGCGAAATGTGTGTTAGTATGTGCTTGTGTGTTTATCCGTGTCCCAAAAACTTTCGACACACGCAACAAGCATTGACAAAATTGGTATCCTTAGAAAGATCGATCTCTCTGACAACAAATATTGAAAAACTGACCAAAAAGATTCATTCTTTGACCGTCAACTGGGCCGTTTTTCGGCAAGGAGGGGTCAGTTTTTGTGTCAACATTTTTGCAAAGTCATTCACGCCTCACGATCTCGACGTATGTATAAAACATGTTATTTCGAAGGCCCATGACGTCACAAGTCACGTGGGTGAGACAGCTAATGCGTTTGCTTTTTTTTTTTCATCTCCTTTTCCTCTTTCGTGTTACAAATTTCGAGCCTGGCTACTGCAGCTAATTTTTTTTTTTTGCGTTCACACAGGCACTCGCTATTATTTTAATTGTTTTTGTTTTTTTTAGGGCTGGAGGGTGGTTGCTTAATAGCCTTAATATACGATCTCTCTCGACCAGGGTGATGCCGGGTATTCCAAACTGTCTATTATATAAATAGAACTTGTCTGTGTATGTCTGCTAAAAACTTTTGTCATCTGCATCCGACCAGGTCAAAACTGGTACCATCTGAAAGGGCAATGCCCCGGATGCATATGTGAAAATTAGAAAAAAAAAATTCATTCTGTTGCAGTCAACTGGACCACTTTTTGGAAGGACGTGGGGTCCATTTTTTATCTTGCCTTTTCGCAAGTCACGCACACGTATTAAACTATAACTATATTTAAAACACTTATTTTGCAACGTCATGACATCATAAGCACTCGTGTGGCAAAAGCGTTTGTCCATAAGTTTTTGCCTTTTTTCCTTCTTTCATATTCGAGCCCGACCACTACGACTTTTTTTTTTGAAACAATTGCACAGCCACTCCCTGCTATTTTGACTGAAAGAAAAGTTGTTTTGATTTATTTTGGGGGGTTCCAACACACAGGCAACAAAAAGTGCTCAATATCCGGAGAATAGCTTCTTCTCTTTGTATCCTTTCTGCTGAAATTTCTGGTGGGAAGGTTGTCACATATTTTTACATTTTTTAAGTAGGATTACTGTATCTTTAAGTGGACCCGGGCAACGCTGGGTATTCGTGCTAGTATTAAATAAATAGATTTTTTGCATTCATTACAACTTTTTAAAACATAATATATTGCAAAATTTGTCTCGTTTTGAAATACGAGGGGTGTGCAATAAGTAATGCCCCTGACTCACTTCCTATAGAAGTAGAGCAAAGAAACTTGGCACAGTTATTAGTCTTTCTCTACATAGGAACCACCCAGAGTTATGCATTTCTACCATCGTTTGATGCAGCTCTGGAGACTGTTTTTGTAGAACACCCCAGGTTGGTCCTCCAACCACGACGTGACTTCAGAAATCAAGGCTGCATCATCTGGGATTTCCACAGACTTCCGGCCATGTTTGAATTCATGATGCCAGCGTTTTACAAGGTCATATGAGGGGCATTATCACTATAAGTTTCTTTCATTTCATCAAAAGTCTCCTGTGGTATGCATCCTTTCAAATACAAAAACCGGATCACTGCTTGACATTCAACAGGCTCCATTTCACACCTGACTCAGTTCAAACACCTGTAAATTAGTAAACAATTAGTTTAGAACTGTAATTTGCCACATAAACCGTAGAGATATAAATCATTGCACATGCAAAATTTCAGCTAGATCAGACAACTGGAAGTGGGTCAGGGGCATTACTTATTGCACGCCCCTCATATCTTAATTACTTTTACAAATGGTGAATAATGCATCAATCTTCTGTATAAATGTACGTGTGTAAGTATTTTACCGATAAACTCTTAAACTACTGGTCACATGACACCGACATTAACAGGAAACAGTAATCACACACCAAGGATCGTTTATAATCAGTAAAATCTTTGTTTGGATGGATGAATAACACGTACAGAAATATGTCGGCAACTTGAAATACACACTGTTTGTTGAACTTGCTGACATACTTTTGTGCAAATTCATTCATAGTTTTAAGTGGTTTAATTTCAAATCTTTCTTATCTATCTCGTGATAGTTCAAACAGTACGGAACGCAGCTGGGGCACTAAACGTTTGTCAGTTATTCTAAAACTCTCAAGAAACAAAGGGAAATAACGCAACAATAATTCAACTTGTGACATTTGTTTTCCATTTGTACCTATCAATCACTTAAAAATGATTTTCTTTATAAAAATAAAACCACTTGTTAAGATATATGATTTTTGGAATATGATATTTTTGTTTAGTTATAGATACATACATTATACGGATTTTTCTTTTTTTTTTTTTTAATATGAGTAGAACTCTGAACAGGAACTGATTTTCTTTTTTTTTTTATATAAAGCTACTCAATAAATTCATGTAGTTTTGGTGTGTGATATTTTCTTTTTTTTATATAAAACTACTCAATTTATTCATGTAGTTTTTGGTGTGTGATATTTTCTTTTTTTTATATATAAAACTACTCAATTTATTCATGTAGTTTTTGGTATGTGATATTTTCTTTTTTTTATATATAAAACTACTCAATTCATGTAGTTTTGGTGTGTGATATTTTCTTTTTTTTATATATAAAACTACTCAATTTATTCATGTAGTTTTGGTGTGTGATATTTTCTTTTTTTATATATAAAACTACTCAATTTATTCATGTAGTTTTTGGTGTGTGATATTTTCTTTTTTTTATATAAAACTACTCAATTTATTCATGTAGTTTTTGGTGTGTGATATTTTCTTTTTTTTATATAAAACTACTCAATTTATTCATGTAGTTTTTGGTGTGTGATATTTTCTTTTTTTTATATAAAACTACTCAATTTATTCATGTAGTTTTGGTGTGTGATATTTTTTTTTTTTATATATAAAACTACTCAATTTATTCATGAAGTTTTGGTATGTGATATTTTCTTTTTTTTATATAAAACTACTCAATTTATTCATGTAGTTTTGGTGTGTGATATTTTCTTTTTTTTATATATAAAACTACTCAATTTATTCATGTAGTTTTTGGTATGTGATATTTTCTTTTTTTTATATATAAAACTACTCAATTCATGTAGTTTTGGTGTGTGATATTTTCTTTTTTTTATATATAAAACTACTCAATTTATTCATGTAGTTTTGGTGTGTGATATTTTCTTTTTTTATATATAAAACTACTCAATTAATTCATGTAGTTTTTGGTGTGTGATATTTTCTTTTTTTTATATAAAACTACTCAATCTATTCATGTAGTTTTTGGTGTGTGATATTTTCTTTTTTTTATATAAAACTACTCAATTTATTCATGTAGTTTTGGTGTGTGATATTTTCTTTTTTTTATATATAAAACTACTCAATTCATGTAGTTTTTGGTGTGTGATATTTTCTTTTTTATATAAAACTACTCAATTAATTCATGTAGTTTTGGTGTGATATTTTCTTTTTTTTATATAAAACTACTCAATTTATTCATGTAGTTTTGGTATGTGATATTTTCTTTTTTTTATATATAAAACTACTCAATTTATTCATGTAGTTTTGGTGTGTGATATTTTCTTTTTTTTATATATAAAACTACTCAATTTATTCATGTAGTTTTGGTGTGTGATATTTTCTTTTTTTATATATAAAACTACTCAATTCATGTAGTTTTTGGTGTGTGATATTTTCTTTTTTTATATAAAACTACTCAATTAATTCATGTAGTTTTGGTGTGATATTTTCTTTTTTTTTATATAAAACTACTCAATTTATTCATGTAGTTTTGGTATGTGATATTTTCTTTTTTTTATATATAAAACTACTCAATTTATTCATGTAGTTTTGGTGTGTGATATTTTCTTTTTTTTATATATAAAACTACTCAATTTATTCATGTAGTTTTGGTGTGTGATATTTTCTTTTTTTTATATATAAAACTACTCAATTTATTCATGTAGTTTTGGTATGTGATATTTTCTTTTTTTTATATATAAAACTACTCAATTTATTCATGAAGTTTTGGTATGTGATATTTTCTTTTTTTTATATATAAAACTACTCAATTTATTCATGTAGTTTTGGTGTGTGATATTTTCTTTTTTTATATATAAAACTACTCAATTTATTCATGTAGTTTTGGTGTGTGATATTTTTTTTTTTTTATATATAAAACTACTCAATTTATTCATGTAGTTTTGGTATGTGATATTTTCTTTTTTTTATATATAAAACTACTCAATTTATTCATGTAGTTTTGGTGTGTGATATTTTTTTTTTTTTATATATAAAACTACTCAATTTATTCATGTAGTTTTGGTGTGTGATATTTTTTTTTTTATATATAAAACTACTCAATTTATTCATGTAGTTTTGGTATGTGATATTTTCTTTTTTTATATATAAAACTACTCAATTTATTCATGAAGTTTTGGTGTGTGATATTTTCTTTTTTTTTATATATAAAACTACTCAATTTATTCATGTAGTTTTGGTGTATGATATTTTCTTTTTTTATATATAAAACTACTCAATTTATTCATGTAGTTTTGGTGTGTGATATTTTCTTTTTTTTATATATAAAACTACTCAATTTATTCATGTAGTTTTAGTGTGTGATATTTTCTTTTTTTTTATATATAAAACTACTCAATTTATTCATGTAGTTTTGGTGTGTGATATTTTCTTTTTTTTATATAAAACTACTCAATTTATTCATGTAGTTTTGGTGTGTGATATTTTCTTTTTTTATATAAAACTACTCAATCTATTCATGTAGTTTTGGTGTGTGATATTTTCTTTTTTTTATATAAAACTACTCAATTTATTCATGTAGTTTTGGTGTGTGATATTTTCTTTTTTTTATATAAAACTACTCAATTTATTCATGTAGTTTTGGTGTGTGATATTTTCTTTTTTTTATATATAAAACTACTCAATTTATTCATGTAATTTTGGTATGTGATATTTTCTTTTTTTTATATAAAACTACTCAATTTATTCATGTAGTTTTGGTGTGTGATATTTTCTTTTTTTTATATATAAAACTACTCAATTTATTCATGTAGTTTTGGTGTGTGATATATTCTTTTTTTTATATAAAACTACTCAATTTATTCATGTAGTTTTGGTGTGTGATATTTTCTTTTTTTTATATAAAACTACTCAATTTATTCATGTAGTTTTGGTGTGTGATATTTTCTTTTTTTTATATATAAAACTACTCAATTTATTCATGTAATTTTGGTATGTGATATTTTCTTTTTTTTATATAAAACTACTCAATTTATTCATGTAGTTTTGGTGTGTGATATTTTCTTTTTTTTATATAAAACTACTCAATTTATTCATATAGTTTTGGTGTGTGATATTTTCTTTTTTTTTATATAAAACTACACAATTAATTCATGTAGTTTTGGTGTGTGATATTTTCTTTTGGTCATGATTACATACACCATAAGTATGTGTTTATTTTTGGTATTTTATGCAACAAATTTTTTTTCTATTGGTATTTATTTTTGGTATTTTTTGTTTTTTAAATTATTTACAGAAACATTAGTTATTTTTATGTAAATAAAACTTATTTCAAAGTATCTTAATAAAATGAACTTTTTTTTTTATGTCTTTCATTGTTACTAAGACAAAATCTCAAAAAGAAATGCAAAAAATTTTTTTATTTGACTAACGATACGAAATAACGTGCACTCCACTTACATTTCCACATAACTGCTGATGTCTTGATATTTTCCAAGATTTGGTAATTTCTTTCCCTTGATCAATTTTCTCACAGCTTTTCCGAGTCCAACAGGAACTAAACTGATGTTGCTAGAAAATAAAAAAAAATAAAAAAATGTCCTTAAATTATCAAAATTATAGAATCATTCTTGTAAAACAATGATCCAAAAAGGAAATGACAAAAGTCACTATCATAGAGAAGAATTATCCAATTGCGAATATTAAATGTAGTTGTATGTATATGCAGATGCATCTGAAATGATGTCAACAGTAGGGGAAAAAAAAAAAAAAACTATAAAAAGAGTGATCACGTTAGAGACAAAAATGACGTTTAGATGATGTTTTATTTGGAAAAGTACTCACAAACAAATGTTATCATTACAAAAGAAAAGTTATTACTTGTCTTATGTTCCTTGCGACGTACTCTGTCTACAATGTGTTGGGTCTACATATGTAAACGTGTGTAACATTACCGTTGTGCCAAGCAAAATTAAGCTGTATCAATTCAAGCTTCAATTCATAAATTCCAGGTAAAAAAATTGTTAGTCTTAATCCAGTGAGGATTAGCAGAACTTAGTTTTCTGCTCGTATCAAGATGAAAAACTATGACTGAAGAATTCAAAGATAGTATATTTTATACAGAAATTTTGGTATAAACCCTGCGTATCACTTTATTGCAGTTCAATATTTTTTTAATATTGAAATTGATATGAAATGCACAGAAGTGAAACTTGGTACATTGGAAGAGTTAACAAGGTGTCTTATTTTCCTGATTTTTGTGGAATTTTAACAAATATTTTGAAAATTATGCTAATTTTTCTATTTTCTGGTAATTTTAAGTGTGTATCACTTTATTGCAGGTCTTCCAAAATGCCCAGAAAGGGTCGATGGACAGCTAGTAAAAAGGAACATGTTGCAGGCCTTGCAGAAGGTTTATCTTTCATAGATCTAGCCAAGGAACTTGGAAGAGATCGAAGAATGAATGAAGTCCTCATTTATTGAAAATCCAAACATCAAACCAAGAAAGGACAAAAAACACAAAAAACACAGTTTCTGCTTGTGATATTATCAAGATGAAAAGCTATGCCTGCAGAATTCAAATAAATTCAGTATATTTTAGGCAGCAACTCTGATTTGATTGGTTCATATATAATCATCCAAATCTCTGATCATACTCTAATAGTATGCCAAAAAATATTGCAACAACAATTTAGAAACACGTATCAGAATTCCATGGATAAAGAATATAGATTTTAATTGTACTATTTAATTTACTTACGAGATCTACCTGTGAACCCTTGGATTACAACAATCACTACTAATTTGACTAATTTGAAAATTGATAAACTGAAATATCCGTTAAAACATTCCTCTTGCAGAGAAAGAAAAAAGTAGAGAGAGAGGGAGGGGTGGGGCAATCCTCTCACTTCCTATGAACTCTTCTTACTACTCATATGCTTCATCAGTATATCTTTCTTTCTAGCAAGCTAAGATATACTGGTTTGATTTAAATCAGCTCTCTAGAAAATTAATGGCATTTATCCTTCTTTATTAAATTATTTTAATTGCTAATAATATTGACAAAAGTATTGTATATGTATAGGAAATAAAATTATGAATAACATCAACCATTAATCTATATATATAAAAGCGAAAATGTATGTATGTATGTATGCTTTTCCTTGATGTCCACAAAAGGCTTCTTTCAGAGAAGCGCTCGCTCGCTTCACAACTTCTTAAAACTTTTTATATCATCTATAAATTGTAATATCTCGCAGTTAACCACGGAGCTCGCCTGTCTATTTAATTTTATTGACTTTCAAACGTTAATTATTCCACCTTTCCCCGCATCGGCACGCGTTACATTCGGTTTTCGGTATAAACAAAAAGCGAAACTCGACTCTACCCAGAGCCAGTGAACGTTTGTCGACTTCGTCATATCAGACGGGGGAGCGAGTTTTTAAAAACAAACAAACCGATTTATTGACCTCATTAAAACCTGTCCCGCACAAAATGCTGACTGCTGAATACCTATTGCCGTCACGTCAATCAAAAACGCGCACCTGTTTTTTTTTTCACACTTTACTATTTTCCAACTGCGCGTCGTCAAGGCTTTGTTTTTTTTTCACGGACACCTGTTTTTTTTTCACACACACCTACAAACACCCGGGCAACGCCGGGCACCCCTCGCTAGTTTATTATAAACTGTTAAAAAAAAAAGACAAAATTCGCAACATCTCTTCTGGGAGATAGAGATTGCAGGGAAGAGAAAAGGACATCTTCTACGAAGCTACAAAGTCTATTTTGAACTCTATCAAGGCAGGACAAGTCCTTTCTAGCAGCTCCTGTCGAGATGTGCCAACAGTATTCCATCCTTGGACGTACCTGGCTCTTATATAGATAGAGAATTGCATCAGCAGTGAGATATCTACTGGATCAATAGAAGAATCCCACTATTTTTCCAGCGGCCTTGGCAACAGATTTGATGTACGTGCTCCATGTTCAGATCAAGAGTAAAGGTCAAGCCAGAAACTTGCCAGAACATGAGGCCTCCCCAAGACAAGGGCCATTTATTTCAATTGATGCCAGATGTGGATCAGAGTGTCGATGATGTAAAGAGAGAAGCTTGGTTTTAGATGCATTAAAAGTAACCAGCCACTCCTTTCCCCATTGTACCACGTGCTCAAGATCAGAGGAGAGAGAATCGGAGAGAACTTGGTCATTTACGGTCTTAGATGTGCTACCATAGATGGTAGTGTCATCAGCATAAATGTCTATGAATGATTTAAGGATGTGATTTGGAAGATCATTAATGTATATTTTTCAATAATATCCTTTTCTTATATTATATTTCAATAAATCGCTTCACAATAGAAATTCTGAAGAACAATAAAAGTGATGAAACTGATTTTCCATGTCACTGCTTCCGGTAGCAGCCACACAGAAAGTTAGGAAATATGTTAGCTTACTATAACCAGTTTCACATTCTTATGGCTAATGTAACGTCCAACCTCCTGATCCTGAGTATGACTTTAAAAGACATCCGATGGTGAGGCTCCATTTGAGGGCTGTGAGGAATGTGAAGTTGCTCGATAGTTACCATTGTTCCCAGGTCCACTTTGGCTCAGAGTGGCAATACCTTGTCACCGCTTCCGGTAGCAAACACACCAGAAGTTAAGTACATTAATAGAAAATTGTTTTTGGCTTTACAGAACATGACTGAGTTTAGCAAAGAGAATGAAATAATAATAACATCAATGTCGGATGCATTTTAAGTCAGGATTGGTTGGTTGGTGGTTTTTGTTTTACGGCATATCAACTCTTTTCAGGTTATTTAATGCCGAATCCAAAGATTTTGAAGAAAATCTTTTTAATAGAATATATTTGTTGTTTTCAAGTCAGTTTCTATTTAACCCATAGTTAGGACCCTAACAGGTACTACCACTCCGGGTCAGAGTGGACCTGGGAGCAATGGCAATTAAAGGGTAGCTCCACACTCCCCAAAGCCCGCAAGCTGGGGCCTCACCACTGGATATAGTTTAAGGTCATATCCAGGACCCCCATTGAGGGACTTTTACCCTCTGCAGGGGAGGGGAGGCAGTCGGTGTATTCTAATGCCCCACCGACAGGGCCGTTTAAGTCAGGAAGCCAATATCTTCAAACAGCCTGATCTGATAGCACCAGTAGTGGACAAAGAAAAATCTGGTTAGTGATGGTTAAAGTGAATCTGGAACTCAAACAGAACCTCCGAATCAAGATATAGAGAGATATTTCAAATTGTTAGGCTTTGTCAGCTTTTGTTATGGATGCTGTGTGGCAAGGATAGATGGCGCCAGTTCAACCCATTCTAAGAAAGTGCTCTTTCAAAGAAAACATAATATGCAATTAACAGCTAAAGAAGCTTGGCAAATTCCAATCTGTGAACGACACCCACGTTCAGAAGAGTATTTTCAGTCGGTTATGAAAATTGAACACCGTAAGAATATTTTCTTTTTCTATTTAGTGATCAATCGTAAATAATATACATGCATACTTACTAATGCCGAAACTCTATTAACTTTGTGTCGGGATTATAAGAAAGAAGTAAACATCGTTGTATATGTTTGAGTTTCACCTGGAAGAAAAGGAAAAAAGGAATAATATTACTCGCCTATTGTTTTTTTTTTTGTTAAGTTAATTTTTTACTAGCTGTACATACCCGGTGTTGCCAGGTAAAAACCATATTGCCAGGTAAAAACCATATTGCCAGGTAAAAACCATATTGCCGAGTAAAAGGGTTAGTCACATACAACAAATATCCTAAGTTGTTAGGATTTTCCTGAAAGTTGAGCATATTTTGGATTTTTGGAGGCATAAATATAGTTTCATCTATGAAATTCAAACAGGGAAAATAAATCACATAGCTTAAAGGAAAATAACTCCTATCTTAAATGAAAGCTTACTTCTGTTTTAAAATGCAGCTGATGTTGGTTATAATAATAATAATAATTAAATGTAAATCAAATCAACTTTATGTAATATTTTTACGACTTTATCATATTAGATTATTTTTCTTCACTCCAAACAAGGCACATATGAGGGGCTAATATGAAATAGGGGCTAAATTTAAAGCAGTATCCTAGGGAAGTTATACAATGAGATGCTTATTTACCTTACATTTAATTTTCTGAATGTTGGTATAGTCAGGGAAACGGAACATAGAAAAGAGCTCCAAAGGCTAGCAATATAAGGAAAGAAGCCATTAGAGTAAAAATCTTTTAACCTTCTGAGGATCTCTTCACAAGTTGATCGGGGGGGAGAGGAGTCACATTGAGGGGCACAAGTGTAGCAAGTTCATCAGAGGAGCACATTTCGTTGAAGTGATAGGACAAGGACTGGAGCTGGGTAGACCTTGTAGGACCTATTAGGTTAAAGGTTTTCTTGTCTACGAGCTTGGTGCACCAGCACTCAGATGTGGCAACAATACTCTACGATGCTAAGTTTCCACATTTAAAATCATGAGAAAAAAGAAAAAATGTTTTATCTTCACAGAACAGCTTTACAGGTTTCTGAATTTTTTTTAGATGAGGATTGAGAATCTATATATTAATGTGATAGCGCGTGTTACTTTGTGTGTCAGGCTTACATTTTTTTCTTCTGAGTGACTGTCGTTTAATTATTATGACCTATTTTTTTTATAAATAATTTTACCAAGAATTCTTCATAAATTTTAATTTCGATTATAGCTGAAGGAACTCTAGTTTATATATACACACATACTTTTTTTTTTTTTTTCATAAGTTTTGGTTTAAGCTGATACACCCAAGTCATATGGATATATTTTTTTATTTTATCACAACTTCATAATATATAAGAATCGATAGAAAATTGAGTATAATAATATATACAAAATCTGCATAGCTTAAAATATCATATTTAAGCATATTTTACAACTGGGCTATGCCGGGCATCCCTGCTAGCTTAGATAAATACTTTTACAGTTTTAACAAAAGAGCTACAATAATATAAGGGAGTCTCCATTTACGCTGAACATTCACAGAATGCCAACATCAACATATGAAAGAGTCCGTTGTGGAATTTCCGCAGGTACCATCAGCTTTTATTATTCAGATTACCTTTCTCCTCTTGAGTATTATTCTCACGTTTTGCTTGATTTAACACCTGACCATCTTCAAGTGTATCTTGTGTTACGACTCAAAATTTATTCTGCTGGGAATGGTCGAAAAGCAAAACGATGATGTAACAAATTGATTTTTAAAAAATAGATAAAATATTATGTAATCCAATTACATGATTACACTTGTCAAACTCTGAAATTTTTTTTGCCGAATTCAGACACCTGTATGGAATTTGGAACGGAACTCTTGGTATAATGCAAAAAGAACTAGAGAAAATTCAGTTCAAAGTCACATTCTCCTAGGGATTAAAGGTTCAATCCTGTGCGGACATTTCTAAGAATACCATTGTGAATTACTTGAAACTTATACCAAATCATGACTGATGGAACAAGAACATGCTACCTCTGGATTAAACAAAGGGTATTGTTCAAAATTCGTGCAGATTCCAGAGTTAGACCAAAAGATTCTCTGAGTCCAACAAGATACACCTGTAGAAGGTTGTAGGTTATATCGTCCAAAATGTAAGAATAACATTCAAAATAACAGTAGTTTGAATAATCCAAATATTAACTTTATCCATTATGGGACTAAGTTTTGAGTAATGCAAGTGGCAGCATCAGTTTAAAATTGGGTTTACAGGCTTCCAAAAATTGACTTTTTAAACTAACCTATCTCTGGCCAGGTTTTTATTTATCCCTTTTTCTTTCAAGTTCATTTTATCACTTCCTCCAAAGTTTTTTGACCTGTCAACGAAATCTGCTACATAAACTGTCTTATATCTACTAACCAAAGAACTCTCGTCCATTCTTTGAATGTGACCAAACCAACAAAGTCTCCTGTTCTGCACACGTCTCCCTACACTGTTCAGATTTAATCTTTATATGAGGTAATCAGATGTAAAAAATTTTTAAATGCTATTTAAAATAATTTAATGATGAAATTAAATAGACCACAAAGCATTTTGTTTTCTTCATAAACATGTCAGCCATTTTAATCTTTTTTAATAGTTGTAAAAAACATTTTCTTTTAAATAAATCATTTAGTGATCCTTTGAATGGAAGCATTTAAAATGTCAAAAAGTAATTTCTGGCTGTAAAATTACTAGGAAATCCTTGTGTATGAAAAGATTTAAGGCTTTGAAAGCTTTTTATATTCAATGAATTTATAAAATAAGATTCAAAGAAGAATAAATCATGATTTTATAACAATTTGAATAAATAATGAAATGATCACACTATAGTATGATAACTAGATTTAACTGTCAACATTCAAAAGAAATCAATAATTGGGTAAAAACAAGGCAAACAAAAATAAAAAACAAAAAACAGAAGAGTTAAGAAAGAAAAGGAGGAGTAATGAAAGTAAAAAAAAAAAAAAAAAAAAAAAAAAGACTTCCAAAAATTGAGATGGGGAGTAGATTTAAATAGTTAAATCAATGTGGCTTATATTTTAAATGGCATCTATGTACTGATATTGAAGTTTGAATTTGAACGCACAGATTTTCTTCATTCCAAGGAATTTTGATCAGAGACTAATGTTAGGAGAAATAATAGGCAAGAATGGAAAAAAAACATTAGGAATAGAAAGTTGAGAGAAAAAGATGAAATGTGATTAGGTATTTTTAACATAGCAATCAAGCTTGAGTCATAAGTGAACTTGGCCCAAGACGAGACTAAAAAGGAAAGAGAGAAAAAAGAAAAATATAAAATAAAAATAAAAGGTAAAATATGAAGAAATTGTAAATCTTACATTATTGACATTGATGGTTGGAAACATATTCTGGAAAATGGTGGCAATCAGTTTAATATGCATCGACTTCTCCCCGAGATTCTTCATCACTAATAAAGGATGGTGTTCAAATTGTTTCGGACTTTGGGTGACCTTTTTGGAAGCGGATTTGACATCTCGACCAAGTGTATACTGGCGCACCTTAAAGTGCAATGTAGGGCCCCTCGGGTTACATACGATGCGCAAATTCACAAAACTGTCAGTCTTAGAAAAACACAAAATCTGCGATACGTTCAGGAGACCAGAAATTGAGGTGAAATCTTTTAATTTGTTCCATTTTTTTACCTGAAAAAAAAAAAAAAAAAAAAAAAAAAAAATTTTTAGATAAAGAAAATGAAATAATTAGCATTTCTAGAAAAACAAAAAGGGGGGGGGGTGGATGATGTAATGAATACAAGCACATCCGGGTTCTTCCTTACAAGAATATGATTGGCTGATTAAAGTCATAAATACCAATCAGTAATGTCACTTGGACAGACATCAAAAAAGTACATCACAGTAAGAATATGGAAAAAATATGCAGACCAAGTAAAAATTAGATACCCTGTAGCAGAAGATAAACATTCGCGAACATTTCAAGTGACACCGGTTGTTCGACCTTTTTAAAAATATATTTACAAAATTTTTTAAGATTTAAAAGAAAAAATATATATCTACAAAACATTTTCTTTAATATTAAATATTTACAAAACTTTTAAGGATTAAAAAAAACCTTTTTCTATTTACACAAACCTTTTTAATGTAACAAAACGAACGCATTTAAACAAACTATATTTAAATAAATGGGTCTCTTTCTGAATGCTTATTTTTTTTTTTTTTAATATATTTACAGAACTTTTTAAGAAAACTAATAATTATAATAAAAATAAAGAAATAACTAAATAAATAAAAAGAATGAGCTATATTAATCACAAAACAATAAAAACCGATATTATAGCTGAGAATTTTGGACGCTGGTCTCTTCTCTCTATTACATTTTTTTAAAAACTTTAATAAAATTATTTGAAACAAACTTTTTAATGGCAGAAACAAATATAAAATAACATGTTCAGATTTTTGTGAATGTTTTGCGGGCTTGTGCAACCAAGATTGATTTTTATGTACAGTGTGTGTGTGTGTTTCTGTGTGTGTTTTTAATACAATTCAATATTTATTGAAAGTGCGATGTATGTCGGTGGTTAGTGAAGGAGAACTTTTTTTTTTTTTTTTTACTAAAAATAAAAAGAAAATAAAAAGAACTCCTTCTAGACCGAGGCAATTTTTATGCATAATAAAATCACAAGTATAAGCAACAAGTATACACAATCGAGATTTAAAAATATTTTATTCACATCTTTTTATAAAGATGAAATGTAGTATCACAAATTTTTATTTGTATCAAAAAAAAAAAAAAAAAAAAAAAAAAAAAAAACTTGCTATTTGCTTACTTCTCCACAAGGGCAAATTAAATACAAATAAGTTTTAGCGTCCAGAATTCTCAGTTAATGTTTTGTAATTCATAAAGCTCGTTCTTTTTATTTATTTTTATTATAATTATTGTTATTAATTTTATTAAAGTTCTGTGAATATATTAAAAAACAAAAAAACAAAAAAAAACGCATTCAGAAAGACACCCATTTATTTAAATATATTTTGTTTAAATATGCTTGTTTTATAACTTACATTAAGAAGTTCTGCGTAAATAGAAAAAAGTTTTTTTTTTTTTAAAATCCTTAAAAGTTTTGTAAATATTTAATATTAAAGAAAATGTTTTGTAAATATATATTTTTTTCTTCTAAAATCTTAAAAAAGTTTTGTAAATATATTTTTAAAAAATCTTGCTTGCGAACATTCGACCATGTCTGCTATTTGACGTGTTTACAAACAACCACCGGCAATGTCAAGGTCGAACAACCGGTGTTACTAGAAATATTCGCCAATCTTCGTCTTCTCCTACGGGGTATCTAATCTTTACTTGGTCTAAACATGCAAATAAAGCTAGATACAATTATACAATTTCTTAGCACCATTTGATAGGAAATTGAATGAATTTTAATTTGATATCAAATTTGCCATCGATATTATGAACAATTCAGCAATAGCAAATTAAATGATAAATTTTGAAAACAAATTATACACACTTATTTTTTGTATATTTGTTGAAATTTTTATACGAAAACACGAAACATCATTCTAGCTTAATTTTTTTTTTTTTTTTTTTTTTTTTTTTTTTTTTACAAAGGAGTCACCATTTATCAAGGCCTGGAGGCCACTCGAGGATAAGGGTTAATGAGTGCCAATGGGAAAATATTGTAGTAATCATTAGTAGTGGAAATTTGGTAAATTGAATTACTTAAGGGGATGACATCAAGAACTTGTTTACGTTAGACTTGAAGACGACCATTTTGTAGTCAATTAGAAAGCAGGAAAATGGAACAAAGTTCCACAGGCGTGTAGTTCTAAGAAAGAAGATTTGTTTGTGGAATCTACATTTAGGTTTAGGCACAGATAAAGAGTGGGGGAAATTATTGATAGTGGTTTCAGCTAGAGGGGTGTTTTTCGTGAAAGTCTGGCGAGGGGAAGACCATAGATTTGAGCTCAGATGAGCACTTGCCATGAAAATAATAAAGTAGAGAAAAGCTTGCAACGTCTCTTCTGTGGGAATGAGATTGCAAGAAAAAGAAAAGGGCATCCCCCACTAGGCTACAAAGTCTATTCTGAACTGTCAAGGCAGGATAAGGTGCTTCTAGCAGCTCCTGCCCAGATGTGGCAACAGTACTCCATCCTTGGACGTACTTGGCTCTTATACAAATAGAGAATTGCATCAGCAGTGAGAGGTCTACTGGAGCGGTAGAATGAGTCCACCATTTTCCCAGCAGTCTTGGTAATGGATTTGATGTACAGCAATCAGATCAGATCAGGAGTAAAGGTCAAATTCAAAAACTTGTCAAAACATGGAACCTCCCTAAGATAAGAACCATTCATTTCAATTGATGCCAGACGGGGATCAGAGCGTTGATGATGTAAAGATAAAAGCTTGGTTTTAGATGCATTAAAATTAACCAGCCACCTCTTTCCCCATTAATCAGAGAGAATCAGATAAAACTTGGTCATTTACAGCCTTTGAAGTATTGCCATAGATGGTAATGTTGTCAGCATAAATGTTTACAAATGATCTTAGGATGTGATTTTGGAAGATCATTGATGTAGAAGTTGGGCCCAGGATGGACACCCGAGGGAATCCAACATTAATGCTGTGAGCTTCTGATTTCTGTCCATTAACCACTACTCTTATCAACCTATCAGAAAGAAATTTAATAATTGAGAAGACATTTCCAGCTATACCATAGCTGGAGATTTTGTGGAGTAGACTTTTATTCCATACCCTATTGAAGGCCTTTAATATGTCAAGAGCAATTGCCCTAGAAAGGAAGTCCCCTTCGAGGGATTCGCTAATCTTATGAAATATAACTGTTGACACATCTGCTGTAGATCTAGCAGAACGGAAACCATATTGCATGTCACTGAGGAGGTTACTTTTACTGAGGTAGTTAACTACGTCTCTTACAGATTCCAGCAACTTACTCATGATTAGCATTAGGACAACAGCATATTCTTTTCATGGTTTTGACTCAAGTATGTATTCGTTGATATCTTATGTTTTTATGTAGAGTGATGTGGTTCTCGGTTGATTAATTGTGTCTAACTGTGTCGGATATATACTTGAGAGTAAAAATAAAAAGAATATGCTGTTGTCATAATGCAAAGGAAGTTGATTGGTCCGCATTGAGAGGGAGATGACTGATCACCTGAATTTTTAAATACGGGACATACCGATGAGGTTTTCCAGGGTGTTGGAAGGAAATTCTTAAACAGATTTGTAAATATGGGAGCTGGTCCTGGTTAAGTGATATTTTTAGTTTTCTTTTAGTGGTTGAACGCCAGAAAGGTGTGAGAGTTTTAAATAAGACATATGATTTTTTTTTGACAGGGTAAAAAAGTATACAAAAGAGGAAAATTTAATCTTTACCGCGATATTTATTTTCCAAAAGCGAATTCAAATAAATGCAATACAGGATGGTAAACATAATCTAAATTTGGCCATTTTTTTATGAATTCTACTCAATTTGAAGACTGTGGCCAATATGTAATGTTATGAAATAAGACCCCAATGTTACACAGCAAAAAATAATATAGGAATGCCAGTGTCTAATAAATATTAAAAAAAAAACAAAAAAAAAACTAATCGGTTTGATAAGAAAAGCATATCATGAATACACACCAAGATAACAGTCAGATCAAAACAAAAAGTTATATGCAGTATGTGTAGCAGAAAGCATATAAAAAAAGGATAATGAGAAAATATGCTTTAATTGTGGGCCATAAAAATTCACATTATCTAGCAAAACAGAGCAAGTAAAAACAAACTTGCAATCAAAGTTTAATGTAGTTTTGTCCAAAAATGGAATAAAGGTAGGCCAAAGAACAAAATACCTTAAAATAAAAACAAAAAAAAAGGGCAGACTGGGTATTTATTTGCTTCCCCACTGAGCAAATTAGGCCCCGTTTTTTAATGTGGAGGGGGAAGGGGGAGGGGAAAGAGGGACCAGCTCTCCCGAGAGGAGGGGAAGGGAAGCTGGTAGTGATGTCTCTTGGTATATAGGGTTGCCCCTACATGGACCAGAAACCGATTGCCTCAAGGGCAATGGTCTTTTAGTGCAGCACATCTGCCGGAACAGATACTACACTTTGATCTTTGGTACAAATGAGTAGATTGTAAAATTATTACTCGATTCTAAAAGTGGCATCTCTGTAATAAACGAACAAACTAGAAAAAAAAAAGAAGTTTTTCTACGGTTAACAAACGCAGAAAAAATTTCACAGGAATATCAGGTAAACAAATTGGAATTCAAAGGAAAATTAGACTTTAACATTTTGTTCATGGAAAAAAAAGTCAAATCGAAAGTGAATGTTCAGAAAATCTTTTTGTTTAGTCTGGATTGTACTGCTTAACTTATGAAATTTTCCAAGTAATTCTTTATCTTTATGCAACAAAATTATCATCATAGAGAAAAATAAGACAAAGCAAAGAGAAACATTATGGATTTGAAAGCAAATTCCCTCACGATTTTTCAGAAGGACTCGATCTGTGCACAGAAACAGATATTTATTTTGAATTATAGGAAAATGTTAGATCGATTTTTAAAAAAACAGTAAGTGAAGAATTAAAAAATTTGGAAAAACAATTGGTGTAATTTCAAAAATCGATTTTGCGTATTTGCCCCTCCCCCTCTTAAATAAAATAAAAACCAAAAAAATCAGACTATGTGCTAAATTTTTGACAGGTTTAAATGATTGTTTGAAAGACCATGCACACCCTCTACCATCTCCAGAAAATATATTCACTAAATTAAACAGAGGTAGAGCATTTTCAAATTTGGATTTATTCGAAGCTTAGTCAGTGAAGAATGTTCGAAGTACTCGACAATAAACATGCATAAAGGAATTTTTAAACTGAATCATCTTCCTTTTGCTCCAAGCCTATTTCAACAAATAATCGACACAATGTTACATATTTTGATGCTATTCTGATTAATAGCAAAAATTGATATTAGAGAATTGAATAGCAAGTACTGAAAGAGAAAATATTTACGGCAGATTATCAACAGTAAAGGGAAGAAAACCAGATCCCAAAAGAGCTGAAACTATAAAGAACATGCTTGCACCTAATGACATTGCTAAACTCCAGGCTATCTTAGGATTAGCAAGTTACTATAGCATATAGATCCCAAAAGTATATGATATGAAAGCTTAGTTAAATAATTTGGTAAACAAGGTCAAAGTGGATATGGTCAGAAGAATGTAAACAGGCTTAAAAAAAAAAAAAAAAAAAAAAAAAAAGCTGTTTGTTAGAAAACTTATTGTTAGTGAATTTTTATCTGAAGAGGAAAAAAAAGAAAAAGAAAGAAAAAGAAAAAGAAAAAAAAGAAAAAAGAAAAAGAAAAGAAAGAAAAAAGAAAAAAATAAAAAGAAAAAAAAATAAAAAAAATAAGAAAAAAAAAAAAATAAATAAATAAAAAAGAAAAATAAAAAAAAGAAAAATAAAAAAAAGAAAAAAGAAAGAAAAAAGAAAAAGAAAAAAGAAAAAGAAAAAAGAAGATGCTAATAATGAGGGACGGGATGCTGTACTGCTCCACAAATTTGAGGTCCGAATTACAAAGTCAATAGCACATACCTCGCAATTCCATTATGCCCGTTAAATGAAATTAGTCAAATTAAAAAAAAAGAGTTTAGCAATAATTTATGCTGAAGATTTGATATCTTTTTAGAATCAAAATAATTTAATAAATTTTTATCAAAATTGAAAAAAGGATTGTAGACATAAGGTTCAGTATAATATATACCTAGATTTTAATCTCCATAAAAATGGTGCTAGATTGGATTAAATTTTATTAACATGCACATGATATAACATTTTTTTTTACATTTACAAATAAGCCATTGCTTATCAAGGCCAAAATCTATTTAAGAGTAAATGAGATAGATGTCAGATGATGAATAATATTACGAAAGGATTGAAACTGATAAATGGAATCAACAAAATTTGTTTACTTATCAGGATGGTTCATGATTAGTATTTATTGATAGCAGATTTTAAGATGTCATAGTCTGCAAGGAAGCAGTCCTGCAGTAATGTATTCCACAGATGGGAAGTTCCTGGGGAAAAAAACTGACGTTAAATTTGAACTCAACCTCAGATCAAAAGTCTCAAACTCAAATCCAACTGTTCTCTTCTCTCTGCACTTTCCACACTGACGTCCAAAATAAAGAAGACGGCTCTTTTATAGAGAGACCCAACCACATCTCATTTGCATACCCCCTCTCGTCACATCACGTGATTTTCAGTCCATAAATACCAGGGGGCGGCCATTTTTATTTTCTTTTTTTTTTTATTTCCTAACACAAGCCGCATGATGCATGAGGTAAGGTTCTTTACTTTTAACCACAGATAGAAATTTCATTTGATGCTAGTCATATGGAACAAGAAAGAAAGTTCTTTGCAGTTGTGGTAAGAAGGGTTCTTGCTGTGAATGTTTTACAAAGAGGATTGAAGCTCGATAGACTATAGAATAATGATAGACTAGAGAAAGATTGGCAATGTTTCTTCTACAAGAAAAAGGTAGTAGAGAACAGAGGAACCCATTTTTTACTTGATTTCAAAACCGATTTTATACTTTGTCAAGGCAAGGAAGAGCGCACTGGGGCAGCCAATCAACACAGAGCTCTTTTTAGTATCCTCACTGTTCCCTTAAGTGCAATTGTCTGGATTTCTCTTGCACTTGGTTCACCAGGAATATTATTTAGGTAGGCCTTCAGGTTCTTCTTCATAAGCCCTGTAGCAGCTATAATAACGAGTATGATTGATATCTCTCCAGATTCCAGTTTCTTTTCATATCATACATGAGACCTTGATATTTGGTCTGTTTCTCTCTTTCAGCTCTGTTCAGGCCTCCATCATTAGAGACACTCACTTCAACCAAGGTTGCCACTCTCTGACTTATTCCATACTAGCCTGGGTGCCTGGCATTGCTCGGGTGTTTGGTGGTGTGTATTGAGCGAGAGAAAAAAAAAAGATGGTAGTAGGCATGACACGAAGGCGGAAAAGAAAGTGAAAGAAAACCTGACGTCTTACCCCTACTCCATGACGTGACTGGAAGTTCGGAATGTTGAAATTAGTAAAGTTATTCCAACTGATACAATGACTTGCAAAAATCGCTACGCAAAAAAAAAAAAAAAAAAAAGAAACGACTCCTTGTAGAAAACTGCCCAGTTGAGTTTGAAGAAATTAATGCGTTTAAACAATTTTTTGATATTTGCCGTCCGAAGGGTGGAGCTTCAAAAGGATACCGATTTCGTAAAAATCCGTCGCCTCTGTCGAAAGTTTTAAGCAGACATACAAACAGACATTTAAGCAGACAGGTGAGATTTATATAATAGACTAGCGGGGGTGCCTGGTGTCGCCCGGGTTTTTGGAGGTGTAAAAGAAAAAAAAAAGGTGTTAGTAGGTAGGCTCGAACCCGTGACGCGAAGGCAGAAAAGAAAAAAGTGAAAGAAAAAGCTGAGATCTTACCGCTACGCTAAGATGCAAGAGGAAGTGAAAAGCGTTCAAATTTACCGATGTTAATCAAAACGTTGACTTGCTAAGTGAATAAGTTCACGCAGGCGTAGAAATGAACGTTGGCTGAAAGCCAGTTCAGATTTCCGCTGTTTCATTTATTTGTTTCTCAACGATGTTGGGGAAACCAAGCTCCCCCGAAAAAGAGGAAACTCTTAAATGAATAGCAATTGTCTGATATGAAGGGTTTTCCCCACATTGATCAAAGCTAATTTCAAGATGTTCCTGGCAGGGAAGCCAGGCGGTGTACTTCACTTTGATTAGTTTCGCTTTTATACGAAAAAGACAAACGAACATGCGAAAGGATGGAATAGAAGGAATTTTACAAAAGTCGATCAAAATAAATGTAGATACGACGTCCGTTCGCAAATCGTAGATATTATAATCTAGGGAGTATATAAAAAGTTATAAAAAAAAAAAAAAAAAAAAAAATAGTAACCCTCGAGATTATACTGAAATATTCATTCAGGAGACGTAATGTTAGTGGCAGTACACAATAACAAACAAATGGAATGCATGTCATCGCGCAAAACTGATTCCCAATGAGAAATCGGCAGTCTTCGTGACTTCAATGCTAGTGATATTGCTTTTCATAACGTGGCATTTAGTTGTTCTACCTGGTCATTTCTCTACGGGTTATAGGGGGTTGTGCGGCTTGTTGCTATTCCCTTTCTATTCAAAAGATCTGTTAGTTCTGTTGGAAGGAATGATGGACCTTTGTCAGAGTAAATGCCAAACAGCAAAAAATAGTTAACAGAAACAACTTATGACTGTTTGTGAGGACATATCTTGAAAAGGAAAGGCAAAGAGGAAGCGTTTTGATAATTGTTAATAGATATTTGTTTCGACTATTAGATGGCACTTAAGCGTTCAAATGATTGTGTCACTTTGACAAGCTTAAAATTAGTGGGATGAAAAAAAAAAAAGAAAACAAAAAAAAAAATCAGTTTTAATTCTGCATAGACGGAACAGTTCCCAATAGTTCGTCGAACATCCTTGTAAGGGAAGTTACGCAGACATACAAAATGAGACATTCGTGTGATGCCTGGATGACACAATAAAACATGTAGGTCTTGTAGACTGGTTGAATTAGTCGAGTAGCAAACTGTTCGAGAAAGTGTCTGCGGTTGCATTATCTTTCTCTGAATGGTATATTACATCAAACATAAAGACCGATAATTTGATTCTCCAGTGTTCTACCATCTCATTATTTATTTTGCTTGACGGTTTCAGGTCATACATGAAAGTTATGGAGCATTGGTCTGTAATGAGTTTAAAGGCGAACCCGATAAGGTAGTGATGTCATTTAGCACTGCTTCAATGATGGTATGGGCTTCTTTTTCGACCGAAGAGTGATGTTACTCGCTAACTGAAAGATCAAGAAAATAAAGCAATAGGGGCAGCTGTTCTAATTAAGAGTGGCAACGCCCAAAGCGCCGGTTTCTATGGTAAGGAGTATGTTGGAATCAATTATCGTAAGTGAAGTATGTTTGAGTCCTTTAAGATTAGTGAAATCTGCTGAGCAGGATTCAGGTAGAGGGAAGACTTGGTTCTATGCTAATCATCGAATTTTATCTGAGAAACGAGGAATCCATTAAGCATAATATGAAAACATTCCGACAACTCACTGTTGTGATTTAGCATCTTGTGGTGGAAGTAGATATCTCAAAGAATGGAAGCGTTCAGGATCTGGTTTTGCAACTTCAAATGACACTTCATACCCTAAGAGGGTGACTCTCTCAGTTCACATAATGCTCTTGTTGTCATTGAAACTTATGCCGTACTTCCTGGCAACATCTAAGAAATGATTAAGGTTTTCATCATGTTCCATCATATTATGGTCGCATATAGTGACATTATCAACATATGCAAAAGTGTTAGCAATCGATCGTTGAAAACATGATACACCGTTTGATACGGCAGAACTGATATAGATTTCCACAGAATTTCTCCTCCTCTTCTTGTATTGGTATTTGATGATATGCATCATGCAAGTCCAAGGTAGTAAAAACGGAATAGAGAGCGATTTTTTTTTGGACTAGTTCATCAATTCTTGGTAAAGGATAATCATCAAGGTACGTGAACCAATTGATGGTCTGATGATTGTCAATGACAAGATGCTTCTCGTGTTGATCGTTAGTGGTTACTAAAACCGGTGTTCTCCAGGGAAAGCGGAAGGGTTTGATAACACCGTCTTTTAGAAGATCATGAATTTTGGATTGTATAAACTGCTGATGGATCAGCGAGTTTCTTCTGGATTTTGTAGCAATAGGCTTGCAATCAGGCGATAAATGTTCGAATAGTGGTGGAGAAACAAGACCGGACGTCATTACAGTGCATTCAGAGAAGGGATCTTTGTGACCCCGAAGGGTATTTCTACCGGAGAAAGTCGTGGCCAAGTAAAACATCTGAGCAAAGAGAAGAAAGGACTGAAAGTTTAGAACGCGGATAGGTAAACCCTTTATATGCCAATATTGCACAGCAGTGACCTAATGTACTGCTTGATACGGTTGTGGACGCCATTGATATTTCCTGTGAGAAGTTTATGTTGCTCGGTTGTACTTACAGATAATGTTTGGTGACAGACAGCTATCTGAGCTGCGAGTATCTGCCAGAGCCTCCAGGATTATTCCAATTACTGAAAGTTTAATTATCGCTTTTGACACACAAGCAGGTGATGCAGCAGTTACAGTGGATGTGATTGATGATTCACAAGCAGAAGTCACCGTCTTAAGGGAGCAATTTGATTGGCAGACTAGTTGAAAATGTCTCCTCTTGCCACAGCCTCTACAGACCGCATCACGGGCGAGACATTTAATTTGTGGATCTCGTCAATTACCGCAGAAGAAACATTTTTTTTCCTTCGCCCCAGCCGAAACATTTTTGGAAGTACAAGAAACCTCAAAAGTCACTGACGATTCGGCAGTGGCACCATATGGTGTGAGGTTGATATAAGATTCTGTTTCTGGGCTGTTTCTAGAGAATAAGCTAAGTCGGAAGTGTCTTTCAAATTGAGTGTCCTTTCTAAGAGTCATTGTTGAATTGTAAGAGAGCGAATGCATCACGAACTGTTTAGTCACAATGTTCATTGGCCGTTAATGCCTCAAACCAACAATCTGCAGTAACCAAATCTAGCTTCTGCAAAAAATCATCAATCGTTTCACCAGGCTCCTGCTTAGAGGTTGCCAAAAGACTTCTAGAATGAACAATGATTCGAAACACGGAATACGAATGATAACCAGTTAATAAGGCTTCATCTATTTAGAATCACAGGTACGCATGTTGAAATAGAAAAATGAAAAATTGCCAAGATTTTACATAAAGTAACAATGCTAATATGACAAGTATTGATAGATTTTAAAAAAAATTGGAATTGATAATTGCATAAGATTTGGTAATATAGAACAGAATCAGTAATTGCATTGGAATCGAGAAAATATTGAAATTATCCCATCACTAAAATATATCAAATAAAAATAGCTTAAAAAAAAAAATTGTATAAATAATAAAAATGACACCCTTTTAAAATCGTTTCTTACCTTGACCCTCGAGGCAGTGTATGGTTCCATTACCTGACGAACATCTCGTATAAGCTGGCGGACGAATTTGCCAACTTTTCCCTGGTGAATGACAAATGAGTGGGGGGCATTTTTCAACTCTTCTGGCTCCTCCTTCTGAAAAGCCTGTAATTTCCGGACAGACTTCGGCTGGCAGCAGAAAACAAAGTAAAAATTACAATTAGCAACATTTACAATTATATGCACACATCTTAAAAAAAAAAAAAAAATTAATTGAGTACCCAGCTTTATTTAAATTAATTAAAATGGCATTTAAATTTGAGGAGATACTCTTTCTGGTTTTTTTTTTTTTTTATTCCCAGAAATTAAAAACAAAAAATAAATCTGTATGATGTACATATCCATGGATATGAAAATATATTCCAAAAATCACATAAATTGATCAAGTTTTTTTTAAGCGATTAATGAAAATTGGTAGGCATTACAACATAAATTTAGTATGAATTATTGTTAAGTTATCTTCCTTTGTTTCTTGGGATTTTTTCAAAAGGCTGGGCAAGGCAGTCAATCCTCGGATAGAAAATAAAATTTTATTTTCTTTTTTTAAAAAAATCATAACTTCAATTTACATAATATTTGGAATATGATATTTTTTGTTTCATCTTGGCATATGCATCATGCAGATTTATCCGTTTTAATATACTGGAAATTCTAGACAATAACTTCTGTTCTTTTTTTAATCTGTGCATTGTAGTAATTATAAATATCATTTAACCAGAATGGCACTTTTTATGTCAGTCTCCGACCACCAATCAGAATCAAGGATTCGTCTCATGTGACTCAAATCAACCAATCACTCAAGACTATTTAAAAATAAAGAGAATCATATGCATTCAATATTTAAAAAAAAAAAATAAATAAAATAATCGATGCTTATTTTTACATTCTCTCTGAATACTGGCCGATGTTACAATTATTTATTTTTATTTACTTTGGTTTTGTTAATTTTCAAATAGAATTAACATCAAAGTGTAGTATCTGTCCTGATATGATATTTGATCTTTTCTCTACTCAGTCAGAAGAAGATATCCTTCTAAACTGCAGCAGTTTTTATTTTTGTCCCAATTTGGAATGTCCTTTTTGGAGATGGGTTTTCCTCACATTTAAAATCGACATTGTGTCTAACATTACCCTCGTGGGAAAGCAACTAAATAGGGACAACACGGTAAATGGTGAAGGTGCAGAATAGTTAACAATTGAGAGTGTAACAAATTGTTATTTCACAAACACATTCGCTATGCAAGTTCAAGGGGGGAAAAATTTAAATTATTTTAAGTTTTAAAATAAATGCTAAATTGAAAGAACACTGATTCGCCTGTGCGAACAGATGGCGGAATGTTCACTGTATGCTTTGCCCCAAAGTCATGCAAATTCTACAAGGACTAATTTTTGTGTTTTCATACATAGGTACAGTAAACAGGCTGGGAGAATTGCAATTTCGATCATAAATACAGCACAAAGGTAAAGAATTTCTTCAGGATGTAAACAGATTCAAACATTTTCCACATGTCTGAATACCCTATACACTAAATTTCAAGTCTGTAGATCAAAATTTTGTTGAATATATAACTTCAGAGTTGTCCTCTCACACATATTCTCACTATATATATATACTAGCATTTCAGCCCGGCGTTGCCCCGGTGTTTGGAGGTGTATGTTGAGTAAAAAAAGCGGTCAATTTTTTAAAAACTTTGACCTCTATTATGACCCCTTACCATTTGTTTTGGGCTCAAATCAAGTTATTAAGTTAGATCCATGTCCAAGGAACCTATATCTAAAATTTCAAGTGTTTAGACCCAAAATTGTTGGAGGAGTTTGGTAGAGTTCGCAAAGGTCAAATAGTTGAACTTTGACTCCTTAACAGCCAAATTTCTATCTGAAAACCGATCAAAGATGTTCCAAAATCTCAGTACCCTGCATATCAAATTTCGAGTCTGTAGACTTAAAATTGACAGAGTTATTACGTAGGGAAATGTACACAGACACGTTCACTTATATATATATATACACACACACATGTATATATGATAGATAGATATAGATTTCCTACTTTCCACAAATGAATAGCGCAAAACAAACATTCTTTTGCAAGGTTGTTCCATCACGTTCATCACATTTATAGGCACAGGGATGGGAGAACAAATTAGACAACAAACAACTGCTACTAAAAGCACTAAAATTTTATTTTCTAGCAACCTGTATAGTTTTAAAGTTCTGAAACTGTAAGTTTTGTTATTTTAAAATTCATTTTATTACTTTCACTAAGCCGAATTCATCCCATCAAAAATAGGGGTTGAGTTTGTTTTTTTTTCTTTTAGGTGGTCGCTACTTTCAAGCTTAAAAAACAGTAAGAAATACTATGGGCTTATGATACAACTAACCCTAAGTCTGAGAGTGGTTTCAAGTCTCTTTAAAGCAAGCTTTTTATTGTTCTAATTTTTTTTTAATTCTGAAATTAGCAACCGCCTAAAAAATATCAACCGTCATTTTTTATTTACTCGTGTTTAGCTAAGTAAAAGTGACCATAACATATTCAGAAAAAAAATTTTACAATCTTTCCATAAAGTTTATAGGCCAGTAAAAATTTGGTGCTTATTAAGAGAGAGTTGACATTTTAAATATGTCGTTTTAAGTAAAAACAATATTACGTACTTACTTGTCATGTTGAAAATAGTAATATATCCAAAAATTACGAACAAATCAAGTAGAACAACTGCTATTGTATTTTTAGTAGTGTTGGGGCGATTAATCGGAATCGGTAAAGCCAGAGTTTTTCAGGGTATCAGAATCGGAAAAATTGGAGCCTATTTTCTGATGCCAAAACAGATTCCTTAAATTAACTTTTTTTTATTTGATTTTGGTTTAAGAAATTTTAGTAATAATAAAATAATAAATATTTATTGATTTAAACTTCCAGTAAGACTAAAAAAAAATCATTCCATATAATCAAGTGTGATTTTACGTTTGAGAAAATATAAGCACATTTAACGATAATCGGGACAAAATCACACTTTTATAGTTAAATATTTAGACATTTATAAAGAATCGGAATCGGTTATTGTATCAGAATCAGAAATTTAGTACAGAATCGGTAATTGTATTGGAATCGCCCCATCACTAGTTTTTACTAAAAAAAAAAATAAATAAATAAAAAAATAAGAAAGTCTCTCCTTATAGTCTCTAAAACAAAACGTGGAAATGTCAGCCATTAAATGGCGAAAAAGGAGAGAAAGCTATTATTTTACTTTAAGGCCCGTCTCACGTTTGTATAGAAAAATATATTTTATTTGTAAATTTCGGTGTGCTTTAAAATTTTGTCAAAATTATGCGTGCGCTTGCGCGTACAGAAATGGCCACCACTGATGACATATAGAATTACATGGCTTAATATCTGGAAAACTACTTGTTTGTGGCAAAATATGCATGCGGTTGCGTGTATAGAAATGGTCACCACTGATAACATAAGGAATTACATTGCTTAATATCCAGAGGTAAATTTTTACGACGCGCCCCAGCGTATTATAAACTGTGAAAAAATTAATTTCCAGCAAAGAATCAATGACCGCTCAGATCGAGAAGGGAGCAATGCACTTACCTTAGGTTGCGAAAGAATTACCCCCTTCCACAACGTAACCGTCTTGTAGTATCTTCGCCAGACGAAAGTGGAAAAGATTTACTTTCAATCGCCGGCAACTGAATCAATTGTGGTGAAAAAAAAAAGAGATAAGACAAGGGAATCTCCCCTCTTATATAATGGAAGGATCAGATGATTAACTATTACGTGATTCGGAGCACAAAATAAAACTTTAAAAGGGTGAATAACAACAACAATTCTTCTTGGTTAGTATTCAAGGTAAGTGCATGCCGATCCTTCTCTTCTCGAGCAATCATTAATCCTTTTTTTCACACGATCCCCAAGAAAGAGAAAAAAAGAAAATGCATGAAAAAACAAAGGATATAAAGCCATGCAATTACTTTATATAGTTAACGTATTAGTATTTTTTTTTTTTTTTTTTGGAGTCCCTAACTATTCTGGGAGGAGGCTAGGCCTACCTCGTCGTCGTCTCCTAGGTGCACAATCCGTACAATACCACTTCTGCCTTTCCGGAGGTGGAGAAACAATTCCCACACACCTGAAGTGACACCAGTCATCACAGCCGTTACAACAGATCATATCCTAATCACCTCTTCTTCCTAGGAAGGAGTCGATTGAAGGGAAACTGCACCATCGACCGATGCAGGGATGGATTGATCCTGACTCTCGCTGTTTAAAGAGAGCTCAAGTGGAAAGAGGTTCTTCAACGAGTGAATGTGTGCTGCATTGCCCCCCTGCCTTACCTTTGCAGACCTTACTACACCATCCTCACCATAAAACATTTCCAATATAACACTCCGAGAACCCAAAAGGGTCTTGGTTTAAGAGGACTTTTAACTAAAACGACATCTCCGACCTTAAGCCTGTTTCGGAAAGGTACCCTTGAACGGCCCAGGGGCTTCTCTCTGAGACTTAAGAGGTATTCATCATACCATAGTGCTCTGAACTTCTCCAGACACTGGTTTCGTACCTGCATGGTCCTGAGAAGCTTCTCTCGACTTGGAGGGAGGTGGGAAGAAAAATCTTCCTCATTTAAACTCAAAAGTAGTCCAGGACTCTTATTGGGCCTCAGAAACATGTTTGGAGTTACTGACTCCAGCTCAGTCTCCGCGGATTCTCGATAAGTTAGAGGGCGGTTGTTAATTGCCCTTTGTATATCCGATATTATGGTTAGTAACATGAAATAATCTATCTCACCTCTACCAACCACCTTATACAGACAATTTTTAATTGTCTGAATACTCCTCTCCCAGACCCCTCCTACCCAAGGCGAAAATAGAGGGATACGACAGAATTTAATCAGACAAGAGCCAAACTTCTGTTGATAATCGTGGCTCAACATCAACCTCTTAAATAACCGCCCACCTATGAAGGTCTTAGCATTGTCACAGTAAATGGCTGTTGGAACACCACGGAGGTTTGTAAAACGTACCAAAGCCTGCAAAAAGGACAACACGCTCATGTCTGGTACCACCTCAACATGTGCAGCCCTGATACTGAGACAGGTGAAGATGAGTAGATACCTCTTCACCACCTTAGCCCCTTCCTTAACCCAAAGGTGGCCCGTAAAATCTACTCCCGTGTGTTTGAAGGGAACCTCCAGTTCAACACGTGAAGCAGGCAAGCTGGCCACATTGGGGGGCAATACTTGTCTGGCATTGTACTTGCGGCACACTGCACATGAAGCCAGGACTGTTTTCACTGCTTGTCTTCCCTTAGGCACCCAGTAACCACACCGTCTTAACTCTGCCAGAGTGGATGCAACCCCCAAGTGTTGACACCTTGTATGCGCATCCATTATTATAAGCCGAGTTACTGGGTGATATTTTGCTAACAGAACAGGGTGTTTAACTTCCGGGTCGAAATGGAGAGACCTTGCAATTCTGCCACCTGACCTGATAAGACCCTCACCATCAATGAACAGGTCAAGATCACTCACCAAACCCGGAACTGTCCTACCTGAGGAATCCCGCAGGAATGCTAGTTCCTCAGCATATGTCTGGCGCTGCATCGTTTTCATCAGCAGAATGGCTGCAAGCCTTTCCGTGTCAACTTCTAACCGACGCAGCGGATGGATGAATCTGAGGACCAAGGAAGTCACTCTCAATAGCTTGGTGAAGGAAGAAAATCTTTCGAGAGGAAGAACTGTAGGTGGTTCCTCTCCCTGTAGGAAGCCAGCATTCCAAGAAGAACGGGCCACCACTTGGCTGTGCTGGCTGAGGCAAGGCAACTGCTGTGCAGCCCATGGACTGATCCCGCTACTTAACCAATCCGGACCAGAACACCAGAATTGAAGGCAAGCCTTGAACCTTTTCAAAATTAACCCCCTAGTGATCAAATCGGCAGGATTCTCAGTCGTTGAGACATAACGAAATGAGGGCGAGAAACCTAGTGTGGCTTCCAACTCAGCACTCATCTGTTGGATGTCCTTCAGTCTATTCCGGGCAAAGAGGTTTCTGCTTACAATTGTTCTGGAAATCAGCCAAGAGAGGACCACCTACGAATCTGTGATTACATGAATCTCAGAGGGAGAGAACCCTCCAAAATCCCTCAACAAGGTAGGCAGGCACCGGAGAGCCAAAAACACAGCCATAAGTTCTAAGGTGGGTAGAGTTTTGTTTTTCAAGGGAGCCACCCTAGCTTTTGCAAACACCGGACCAGATTGGCAATTTTGCACTATATATGCTGCGAAGCCATATGCCTCTGGAGATGCATCACAGAAAAGAAAAAGTTTGCCAGCCTCATTCTCGCTGAGTGCTCTTCTGGGGAAGGAGACGGTTTCCAGCTCAGAGAGATCAAGGGAAAGCTTCCTCTATAAGGATAAGTATTCCGGTGGGACCGTTACATCCCATCCCAGTCCCTTCTTCCAAAGTTCACTCAACAAAATACGGCCACAAAACGAAACCGGAAGGCACAATGATAACGGGTCATAGACTCTAGCTGTCTCGTTGAGGATCCGTCTCTTTGTAAAGGCACTAGAGTCGCACTTAACAGCTGCTACACAAAAAGTGTCTGAGAGAGGACAGTATCTATATCCGAGCACCTTCTCACATTTGTTGCCATGGTCACTCAGGGAACCATGCTCCTGCATTTTGTTTTGAATCGCCACATGGTTAGAATTACAGAACTGCAGTTCGAATCCTCCCTGACGCAATCGTTCCCGGGTGAGTGTATATAACTGGCACAGTTCATCGGGATCATCGTGCGACATAACCAAATTATCCACGTAAAACCGATTCTCCATCATGGATCTACAATTATCCATGGGAAACTGCGCTGTATGGTATTTAAGGACATAATTTAATATAAATGGACTAGCGGCATACCCAAAAATAATTGTGTTGTATCTGAAGCAGCGTAGGCGACCTCCTTCTTTTAGGAAAAAACAGAACTTATTCCTGTCCGATTCAAGCTTTGAGGCTGCAGTTGAACACTGGCCGAAGCTTAGTGGTGGAGGTGGGGTCCGATTTCAGGACAGGCCTGTGCGGAATCCAGACAAACTCTCCGAACCGTTGAGGAGGCACGAAGATCTCCTCTATAATTCCATCCCGTTCCTGCTGATGGAAAACCTTCAAATATTCATGATAAAGTTGCCTCTTCTCCAATCTCTGCACGACACGTTCCAATATTCGCAGAGCCACTGCATGGTTGGAAGGAACACAAGAGATCTTATCGTCCTCCCATGGCAACTGAACGTAATATTTGTTATCCTTAAATGAAATAGACTGTCGAAAGAGAGCAATCTTCTGTTCATCATAATTAGACAGTTCCTGTTCTTCAATACCCAGTGACTCCACACTGAACATCTTCTCCAAACCCCTTTGTACATCACTTTCAGGGAAGAAATCACTTAGAGGGTCTTCATAGGTGCCCTGAGACTCCAGCACAAAACATAGGTGAGATGGGTTGACCTCAGCAGTCGACGCAAGTACAGCATCGAAGGTAAGGCATTCTGAGTTCTTGTCCACAGAATGGTCAGTATGTAAAAACTGCTTCACCTCACCGAAGGGGACTAGTCCTATTGGTGTCAAAAATGCCTGTCCAAGCAAACAAGGAACCAATTGAAGGCTCCCTAAATGTTGAATGACATCCAGCCCAATTATTCCATGAATTGGAATAAAATTTGTGCCTCTGTCAAATCTGGCGGCTAAGGGACATTTGAGGCGTTCAAATTCATCCAAAATAAAATCCAGATTCTCGATGCATACCGAAATATCAATATTTTTGTGTACCAACACCGTCAGGGAAAATGGATAACAGGATCCAATGCTAGCCTCCAATGCTACCTCTTTAAAACGCTTGTCGCAATCTCCAAGGATGGTAGTCAGCCTAATTTCACAATCATGTCCAATGGACTCCAAGTGACCAAGGGGGTCCAAGACCTTACTGGACAAATAAGTCCGTCCACTGCCTGTGTCCAATAAACAGTTGACGGAAACACTTTTGTCACCCCTACCAAAGGTAACACACAAAACAGGAGGAAGGCTCGAGAATTTTCCACCATGAATGCTATAGGCTGAGTTGGACTGAATAGAGGAATCTCTCCGTGAAGTACCGGATCTAGGTCCTGAAGGTACATTCCCTAAGGTCCCCCGCATAGTGTTACAAGCCGAGCCAGGGATCTTATACCCCTTAATAAGGAGACGTTTAACCGCTTCCTTAGTATCTCTCAGAATTGAGGACAAGGTGGGGATTCTTCTACCTGAAATTAATATCAACTCCCACTTAACCTCCTTGGGGAATTTTGCAAAGAGAATCTTGGCCATAAGCCGAGCCCCAGAAGAAAGGTCGTTTGAAAACGAAGAGTCGAAGGAGCCCTCCAACTCAGCCAAAAGGGAGGCTACTTTGGATATGTAGTTAGCCAGGGCAATAACGGATCTGTCCTGTTTACAGGAAAAATCTAATATGTCTTGGAAGATGTTATCTATTATTTCATCTACCAAACTGGATATATTTTTCATGTTTTTATTAAATGTAACATGTTTATTCAGCTCGAAAACCATACAGTTTTTACCGATGTATTGGAAAATTCAAGATGGCGTCTGACTCTCTTTAACACGGTAAGTTCGGGAAAAGGTGTTATAAATAAAAAAACTGGATAAAATACTGTTAAAACTACGCTCAATATATGTTACCGTGACATAGGTTGACGTATATTCGGCGGGTTTTTAATAGTATTTTGTCTAGTTTTTTTATTTATAACACCTTTTCCCAAACTTACCGTGTTAAAGAGAGAGTGAGGCGCCATCTTGAATTTTCCAATACCTCGAAACACTGTATGTTTTTCGAGCTGAATAAACATGTTACATTGAATAAAAACACGAAAAATATATCCAGTTTGGCAGAAGAGTAACTTATCTTGCCTTTGATAACATTTATTTGTTATATATTTGTTTTTTGACAACTTTTTCGAATCTATGTGTACATTAATACAAACCCCAGATTCGTTTTTAGCACACCGAAATCTACAAAAAAAAAAAAAAAAAATTTCTATACAAACGTGAGACGGGTCTTAAAGTAAAATTTTACCGAGAGAAGCAATAAGCATGCCCTCTGTATTCGCAATCTTCATGGTGTTCACATCTAGGAAAACGCCATTTTCTGTGGGTTTTCGGGTGTGCTGAAAACGAATATCACATTTAAATTTTCCGCAAATAAGTAGTTTTCCGGCAAAAATATGCGTAAACTTGCGCGTACAACAATAATGGTCAATACTTAAAATATACAAAAATTTTGTCAAACTAAACCTAAAATTTAAGTAAGGTTCAAAACAAACAGTTCGATCAAACTTCTGTAACAGCTTTTTTGTTTGTTTGTTTCGCTTTTCTTTTTTTTTTGTGCTAATGAAGAGAGTGGTGATCGATCCGCGCTATTTTTTAAATCGTATTTCTAAGTTTAATTAAAGTTCTATGTTTTTTTTTTATTCAATTGTAAGATTAAAGTACAGAATATGTACAAAAAACCCTCCCCATGTTAAGAATGGCTTTTAAAATAATAACGTTATTATTTCAGCACCGACCACTCTCTGCAGGAGTACCTAAGTTGTTTTGGAAGTAAAATGCCGAAATCCATTTCACTCTAAGAAAAAAAAAAAAGTGAACGCGATTGAAAGAGGAATTAACCTTTAAATATATCCGTCTTACGTTATTTGACTAAAAATTTAAAAGATAAAACCACCTAAGTATATCTATTTAAATATTAAAGCTAAGATTAATTTGCGTATAAATATTTCTGTTTGCTTTGCTTTATACGATAAAAATACGCACAAGCGAAAACACGTGGTTCATTTTTAAAACTCGCATTTCCATGCGTGGAAACAGTAAGTTAAACAAAGTTATTTATTTTATGAATACTTCATAAGAACTGTTTGCAATAAAGAAGTTTATATGATCAAAATAATGTTGTTTTTTTTTTTATGTATGAATAATAATATTATAGCTTACCCTTTTTCGCTTGCGTGCCATAGTGATTTTAAATTGTTTAAAATAAGAAATACAAACAAGAAAAATGGACAAGTTTTGTATACAGTTATCCCCCTTGTTAGAACTCTTTTCTATTTCACCGCCGGTGATATGTACTTTTTAAACACTATTTAGAAGGATCCTTTTATCGTGTATTGGCTTATGTCACGCCCACCGAGATATATTTCTTTCGGAAGCCGTGCTCGTGCTCCCGTTCCTTATTTTATTGTATGACTTTTTTTTTTTCAAGAAGTAGTTAAATAATTGAAAAAGTTCAATTACAGAATAGGGATTTTTGAAAATCCTCACACATTTCACACACATTGTTAATGCCTTCTTTTTTTTTTTCACTGGGCGTCTCCACTTATCAAGGCTCGTAGGCCACTCGAGGATAAGGGTTAATGAATATAAGGTGGTAGTGTAGTAATCGTTAATGGTGTAAATTGGGTAGAATTTATTTATTTATGGGGACGGTTCAACAAGAACTTGTTTGCATTGGATTTGACGGATTCAATTAGAGGATAGTGCATTACTGCATTACATCATCATAATCTAACCATTAGCACATCTTAAATTAATCTAACAGATAGTTGAATTATTATGTCATACTCATCTCACGATAATGTCATTGTATATTTCAGACCTCCATCATTTTGGATTAATAAAGTTGTTGTCCAAAAATAGCATTGACCTGCTTATTTATGATGGAGGTCTGAACCGCAAGTAGGCTCGACAATGCTGAAGTTGACACGACTTTATAAGCTTCCAATATTTAAGATTCTTTGTATGAACATAGAAATATAAAAGTTATTCTTTTTTTCCACGATAACATTCCGTCACTAAGAGCTGACATATAGCTACTCTCAAGCAGAAAAAGAATGTATTGACCTGCTTATTTATCAATGTTGTATTCAACTGGGAAGAATGCCAACGAAACAATGTTCCAAAGGCAGGCGGTAACAACTGGCATAGAAATAAGCGTCCAAGGATGACGTGTGCGTATTGTAAAAAAGTCACCAACACTCAAACTCAAAGTGACCAACACTCAAACTCAAAGTGACCAACACTCAAACTCAAAACTCGACTGATACTGATACTATAGGAAACGAAAAGGTGACACATGCAAATTAAGATGCGGGCAAATTTGAGCATATAAACAGCCGGTATTTCTTTTATTTAGCGAGAACGTATCGTTAAGTCGCATGTCATATATGTCAGTGGTAGAAAGAAAGAAAGACGGATTTTCTATGAATTTTGAAGACGGAAAAAGAAAAAGGATTTTCTTTTTTTCGTGTGCCGAGAACATTGCAAGCTGACAAAAAAGTTTTTTTTCTGCACGAACATTTAACAGTATTCAGCAGTTCAAAGAAAAACTTTAATTTCAACTTTAGAAGCTGTTTCGGTTATAAATATAAAGTCGATGCAGCCGAAAGGAAAGTGAAATTTTGAAAATTGGAAGCGCCAAGAAAGGGAAATATTTGTTACTGCGCTATTTTTAAATAGTTTTTTCAGGTTAAATTAAAGTTTCACAATATCTTTTTTTATTTTAATAGTTACAACCCCCTCCTCATATTAAGAATGGCCTTCAAAATAACGTTATTATTTCAGCATGATAACAAAAGTGCATAAGTACTGGAAATATTAAACGATTCGCATCGAATTGTAAAAATTGAAAGCATCGAGAGATGGAAATATTAAACGATTTGTGTGGAACATTTGAAAATTGAAAGCGTTAAGAGACAGAAGTGTTAAAGGATTTGAGTCAATATTAATTTATTTATTGCGGACTATTATTCTCATCTTTCTTGGTTGTTGTTTCAAAACGTTTCGGCCAACTATTCCTCTGGCCTTCGTCAGGTGGAATAGTTGGCCGAAACGTCGTGAAAAAATAACTAATAAAGATGAGAATAATAGTCCGCAATAAATAAATTAATAAATAATACTCATCTCAATAATGAATTCCAATTAAAATAATATATATACGATTCGAATCAAATGTAGAAAATTTAAAGACAAGATTAAAATATGATTCGAGTCAGACTTTTTTTCTTCTAATTGTCGTAGTATAATGGAGAATTATGATTTGACAGACTTTTTTGTTTCTGGGAAGCTAGTAAAGTCTAGTAGTGTTTTTTGGAAGGTGTGGAAATTATTTCCACCATCTTTGTTTGTTTGTTTCTTTCTTTTGCTCTTTCTTTCATTCCTTCCTTCTGCCCCTTCCTTAGCTTTCATGCCTTTTCCCTCCTTTTTACGTCATGTGACTGCCTTATGCCTGTTGATTGGAAGAGACGTTTTTTGTGCCAAATTGGAATTCACGCTGGACCTTTGAATTAATATCTTCAGTTGCAGAAAGGGTATCGTTGAGAGAACAAGAAAGATGTATCGAGTTATTGAGTATGTCTTTTTAAGGTCTCAAGAAAAAATGATATCTGCAGGATTATTGAAGATGATCTACAACTCTGTCCTAACAGAGAGTCGAGTTCTGAGAAGCGAACTGAACAGGTTGGAATTTACAATGTTGTTTGAATACTACCATTGTACCCAGAGGAAGATGCATTGACCGTCTAGTTAAGATATGCATTTGAAGATTGGACTTTGTGATAATTTGTCAGGTTATGTAGAATTTTTTATATGCACATGAAAATATGAACTTAGAAAATTTGTCATTCATTAGAAAAATTAAGTGCCGGACTTTAAAATTTATTGTCATCATGACAAGATTGAATTATGAATTGAGTTTGACTTTTGAAGCGTGCGTGGTTAAGTTATAGAAATGGTTTAAGTTGCAATTCTAGCCGTACTTTTCCTTTTTTTTTTTTTTAAAGAATTAACGTTGTAGCGCAGGCCAGTTGTATCTGGCGGTGTAGCATTGGCCAGTTGTATCTGGCGGTGTAGTGTTGGCCAGTTGCATCTGGTGGTGTAGCGTTGGCTAGTTGCATCTGGCGGTGTAGTGTTGGCCAGTTGTGGTCAGAAGTTCGTACACCATGCCAATGAAACAGAGCTATATGATTTACACAAGGCAGAAGTGGAAGCAAATACTCTTGAAGAAACTTCACTTCCACTAAAAAGAACGACCACCAGGGCGCTGCCTGTATGATAATGAGATCAGGGAGAGTGCAACAACTGTCGTAGAAACAAGTGTCCAAGGTTGGTGTGTGCGTATTGTAAAAAGTCACCGACACTCAAACTCGAAACTTGACCGATAGGAAACGAAAAAGTGACATCTGCAAATTAAGACACAGTCAAATTTGAGCATAAAAAATGCAGCATTTCTTTCATTTGGCGAGAACATTTTTTTGTTGACTCAGTTTTGTTAGAACGTACAGTTAATTTGCATGTCCGTGGGAAAAAAGAAAGACGGATTTTCTATGAATGTCGAAACAGGAAAAGAAAAAGGATTGTCATTTTTGTATGTGCCAAAAACGTTGCAAGCTGACAAAAAACATTTTTTTTTTGCACGAACATTTAATGCTATTCGGTAGTTCAAAGGAAAACTTTATTTTCAGCCCTAGATCTAGGAAAGAATCTTTGTTCATGGAATCTGTGTTTAGATTTAGGCACAGATAGAGAGTGGGGGAAATCGTTTATAGTAGTTGGAGATAATTGAGTGTTTTTTGTGAAAGTTTGGCAAGGGGGGGGGGTCCATTGGAGTTCAGTCAAGCACTTGCCATAAAAATAACGATATAGCAGAAACAGGTTAGTAACGTTTCTTCTGTGGGAAAGAGGTTGCAGGGAAGAGAAAAGGGCATCACCTACTAGGTTTTGAAATCTGGCAAGGCAGGATAGGGTGTGCAAAACAGCTCCTTCCCAAATGTGGCAACAACACGCCATTTTAGGACATACCTAGCTCTGATACAGATAGAGGATTGCATCGGTTGTGAGATGCCTACTGGAGTGGTAGAGTGATACAACCATTTTTCCAGCAATCTTGGCAACCGATTTGATGTATGTGTTCTATTTCAGATCAGGAATGAAGGCCAGTCCCAGAATCTTGTTAAGACATGGAGCTTCCCCAAGATGAGAGCCATTCATTTCAGTTGGGGCATGATGGGGGTCAAAGCGATTATGACGAAAAGAGAGAAGTTTGGTTTTTGATGCATTCAAATTAACCAGCCACCTTTTTCTCCATTGCATAAAGTGCTCAAGATCAGAAGAGAGAGAATCAGAGCGATTTTGGTCATTTCCGGCCCTTGGAGTGTTGCCATAGATTGTGGTGTCATCTGCATAAATGTCTACGAATGATCTAAGAATGTGATTTAGGAGATCATTGATGAAGATCAGGAAGAGAGTTGGGCCCAGGATGAAACCTTGGGGGACGCTAGTGTTAATACAATGAGTTTCTGATTTCTGCCCATCAATGACTACTCTTATAAGCCTATCAGAGAGAAAGGATTTAATAATTGAGAGGACATTTCAAACTATTCCATAGCTGGCGATCTTGTGAAGAAATGAAGACCCCTTGAGAGATTCACTAATTCTCAGAAAGAAATAAGAAGGGTTGGTTGCTGAACTTTCATGAAAAACATTCATCTAGTTGAAACTACTATCAATAATTTCCCTCACTCTTTATCTGTGCCTAAACTAAAACATGGATTTCACGAACAAAGCTTCTTTTTTAGAACTGCTTGCCTGTGGAACTCTGTTTCATTTGTCTGCTTTCCAGCTAAATACAATATGGTCATCTTCAAGTCCAACATAAACAAGTCCTTGATGAGCCGTCCTCTTAAGTGATCCAATTTACCAAATTTCCACAATTAATCATTACTACAGTATTGTCCCATTGACTACCATACACTTGTTAACCTTTTATCCTTGAGTGGCCTCCAGGCTTTGATAAGTGGTGACTCCTATGTTAAAAAAAAAGAGTTCCGCACATCTGCGCAGGAGCTACTAGAAAGGACTTATCCTGCCTTGATAGAGTTCAAAATAGATTTTGTAGCCTCGTAGGGGATGTCCTTTTTTCTTCTCTGCAACCTCTTTCTTACAGAAGAGATGTTGCAAGTTTGTCTCTGCTTTATCGTTATTTACATGGCAAGTGCTTGACTGAGCTCCAATCTATGGCCCCCCCCTCGCCAAGCTTTCACAAGAAACACCTGTCTAGCAGAAAACACTATCAACAATTTCCTCCACTCTTTATCTGTGCCTAAACCAAAACGCAGGTTCCATGAACAAAGCTTCTTTCTTAGAACTGCACGCCTGTGGAATTGTTTTCCGTTTTCCTGCTTTCCGGCTGACTACAATATGGTTTTCTTCAAGTCTAACGTAAACAAGTTTTTGGTGAGCCGTTCCATATAAGTTAACAAATTTACCGAATTTCCATTACTAACAATTACTATATTGTCCAATTTCTATAACCCTGCCTCTAAACCAAGCCTCTTGGCCTTGATAAGTGATGATGCCTATGCAAAAAAAAAAAAAAAAAGTCTGTGGTTTTCAGAAAGAAGCTACTGGAATAGGAAGCTGTATTACAACGAGATATGAAAATGATGAATTGATGACCACTTTACCAATGAGACAAACGAGCTGGTACAAAGGAAGCAGGAAAAAGATCAGATAATTCTGAAGAACACATGCCATAATAGTATTTGTGGAAAAGAAAGGTTGCAAAGAAGAAGATAGGGTGGGGCAAATTAAATTACAGATGCGTTTCTGCATCTTATCAAAAACCCTCAAATGGAACAGATTCACCAGCATGTCCAGGAGCTTGGACAAAGGAAAACGTAAGAGAGTTCATGTGTTGAATGTCCCGCTAGTAGGGAAGAGAGAAGAATTCTCATAATGTGAATGTTTGTCGGTATGTTTGTTGTTTAAAAGTTAGGCAGAGTTTGTGTGCTTGTAAGTATAATGTGTATTACAATATCCATGTGTGTTCTATGGTCGCCATGTTGGTTAATAAAGTCTTGTCAAAGTCAGAACCCTTGTTCCAGCAGGTTTCTAATTTGCATTCCAAGAGAGAAGTTTGAGGATTAAAAGGAGCGATGTAGGTGGGCAAACAGTAGCGACATCTCCTGGTTAAGAGGAACAAAGTATTGGGTGTTTCCCTTTTATCAATTCCAGAAATACTATCTACGAGTATGAGAGATTTTTTTTCAATTAGTTAAACCAGAACTGGAGTTAAACATTTGCACTATGGTTGTCTTCAAGTCCAACGTAAACAAGTTCTTGATGAGCCGTTCCACTTAAGTTAACAAATTTACCGAATTTTCGTTACTAACGATTACTATATCGTCCAATTGACTACTGTACACTCTTAACCCTTATCCTCGAGTGGTCTCTGGCCTTGATAAGTGATTATGTCTTTGTAAAAAAAAAGAAGAACCTAACTTAGAAATCAAGTATAAATTTAAAACACTGCTAATGATAGCTTATTGCTACCAGTATTGCTGTTGCTGGTACTATTGCTATGATTTCAGTTATTTTATGAACTTAACCAATAATTTTCCGTAGTCATGTTTATTTATTTTGCTTTGAAAAAAAATGTAAAAATAACATTTTGAACATGAGGGGAAGTAATGAAAAAAAAAAAAAAACTGTCAGCACAGTGGTGTCCTTTAAAAACTACTTGTTGACATTGCATTTCTTCACCTTCCCATAAACTGGCAAATAGCTGGGGGTTTTTTTATTATTTTAAATACTTACAAAATACTAAAAAAAATATTTAAATGTTTAAAAAATTCTTCAATACATTTTTTGTTTAATGTTATTTTTGTTTTATGAAATCTAGAAAGTCTAATTAAAAAAATAAATTTTGTTTCTTTATATTCTAATATATTTCAGTTATTTTATGTACCTAGATGATAATTTCTCTTAGTGACCCTGGATAGGATTGAAGGAAAATTTTAATGGTCTCTTTAGATTTTGTGAAAATTTAAATAAAAGCCAGGTATGGCCAACAACGATGACGTACTGTTGCCACATCTGGGCAGGGGCTGCTAGAAGCAGCTTATCCTGCCTTAGTAGAGTTCAAAATAGACTTCGTAGCTTAGTGGGTGATGCCCTTTTCTCTTCCCTGCAACCTCTTCCCCACAGAAGAGAAGATGAGAGCCTATCTCTGCTTTATCGTTATTTTCATGACAAGTGCTCGACTGAGCTTCACTTTATGCCCCCCCCTCGCCAAACTTTCACAAAAAACACTCGTCTAACCAAAACCACTATCAATAATTTCCCCCACTCTTTATCTGTACCTAAACGTAGATTCCATGAACAAAGCTTCTTTGTTAGAACTACACACCTGTGGAACTCTCTTCAGTTTGCCTGCTTTCCAGCTGACTACAATCTGATTGTCTTCAAACCCAACATAAGCAAGTTCTTGATGAACATTCCCCCTAAGTAATTCAATCTACAAAATTTCTATTACTTATCTTTACTATGCTATAATCACAATGACTAATGTATACCCATTAAACCTTATCTTAGAGTGGCCTCCGGGCTTTGATAAGTAGTGATTCCTGTGTAAAAAAAAAAAACAAAAACAAAAAAAAAAAAAACTTATTTTAATATTTCAGCTGGTAAAATATCAATTTCTGTAAGACAAACAACATTGACTTTTATGAGGTGTTTTAGATAAGTTTCCAGACGTTTTTTTGTACAGGCATTTAAAATTGTCGTAGACTCTTGAAAATTCAGTGTGTTATTGCTATACATCTTATGAGATGACTGACCAATTGTCACAGCTGGTGAATTTCCAAAATGCAATCTGGACGTGAGGACATTTTAGAAGAACGACATGCAATAATATTCTGTTTTAAACTTGGAAAAAATGCCACAGAAATGTATGGAATGCTTCAGACTGCTTTTGGGCCATCTTGCATGGATTGAGCATCAGCTTTTGAGTGGCATAAGAAATTCAAGGCAGGCAGAGAGTCTGTGAGGGATGATGAGAGGTGTGGACGAAGAAAGGAAGTTAGAACACCGGAGTTAATTGGCCAAGTAAGCAATTTCATGGATAAGGACCTTCATGTATCTATAGAGAAAATAAGTGTGCAGTTTGATGTTAGTGGGAACTGTATACACAAGTATTTGTGAGGAACTGAAGATGTGCGCAAAGTTTGTCCCAAGGATGCTCAGAGAAGATCATAAAGAAAGACGTTGTCATGACAGCAGGGAGATGGTGAAGCTGATCAATTCAGATCTCGCAGTTCTTGATGTCTGGTGACCTGCAGTGAAAGCTAGGTCTATTGCTATGACCCAGAAATCAAGAGACAGCATTCCCAGTGGAAACATGCTGGCTCTTCCAGACCCAAGAAGCACAGACAGAGCAAATCCACATAGAAACTTCTGATGATCCCTATTTTGACAGCGCAGGCATGATCTACATGCACTGAGTTCCCACTGGACAGAGAATCAACAAGGAATACTATATTGACGTTTTAAGGGGTTCAGGGAGAGATTCCTTCGGAAGAGGTTAGCACTCTTCAAATTGGGTCAGTGGTATTTTCATCAGGACAGTGCACCAGTCCACAACTCCATCCTTGTTACAGGCTATTTAACCAAGATAGGGGTCAAGACAGTTCCTCACCCTCCCTATAATCCAAACCTTGCTCCCTGTGACTTTTGGTTATTCCCTAAGCTCAGGGAAAACCTTAGAGGCTGTCGTTATGAGACAATTGAGGAGATGAAAGAGGCTGTGATGAAGGTCATTGACACACTTACACAAGAGAACTTCTATGGGGCCTTCTAGAAGTTGTTGGAATGGTATAATAAGTGCATTACGGCCGGGGGAGATTACTTCAAAGGGGACTAGAGTTTCATATATGTACTATCAATAAAAGTGCCCGTATGAAAAATGTCTGGAAACTTATTGAAAGCACTTTGTATAAAAAGCACTTTTGTATATAAAAATAAGATTTAATTGAAAAAGAATGACATATGCCAATAGAAGACTTACATCATAAAGGATGAATGGTAGTTGCCAAATTTGTAGACGTGTATGCTCCTATTTACTTTCCTCCCCACGAGGGCAGAGTAAGACTCAAGGTTGGTTTTTAATGTGAGGAAAATCCAGCTCCCCAAAAAAGGGCACTGTGGAAAGGAAAAAAAAAAAAAGGAAAATTGTCTCAGTCGTGAAGGATTTCTCCTCCATGAAGGATTTCTTGTCTACTGACCGAGGACAGAAAAGGTGAAGTGTAGCATCAGAACAGATACTACACTGTAGACATGTATGTTCATCTGAAGGAATTGCTGAACTACTACTGATTTATTAATCAAAGTTAAGACATTATCAAATACTGATTCAACAGACCATGGTAAATGATGCCAATCAAGAGTAATCGCCAAATATTTGTAGACCTTTTAGGAAGACCCTGTACTCATCCCCTCTCCTCAAAATTTCTTTATGGGCTTCATGCCTAAGTTTATTGTTTGCAATTTTATCTGTTTTGGATAAACATTAATTGTAATTTTTCAGGTAACCAATGAAGCATGCATGATCCCCCGAGAGTGCACAGTGAACGAGGCATAAAGAAAAAAAATGACTAAGTTCAGTATTGCCCCCCCCCCCCCCACCATCACCATTTATTCCCAAAAGTCCTCAGGGAACGTCAAATCTTGGTGAAAATGAACAAACGGTGCAGTTTTAGGCCTTAACATATGTAAATTTCAGTCCTGCACCATGCAAAAAAAGAAATGACTAAGTCCATCATTTGCGCTCCCCCACCCTATTTAGCTCCAAAAGTCCCCAGGGTCTTAACATATTTAAATTTGAGTTCAGTACCATGCAAAACTGCTAAATAGACATACACAAAAAAATTTGGACAAATATGGTAAAATAATCCCAAAACTGGAGTGTTTTTATTAGCCCTGAAAGAGCCCCTGAGGCACACCGAAGAGTTATCGCAAAGTATAGACAAACAAAATTATATAGAAATCAGTTAGTTATGACTTTTCAGAAAGTTTTATAAAGATCCAAGGCATCAATTTTTTTAATAAGCACAAAAGTATCAATTTTAGCCATTTTAACTTGAAGACACCCCTAGGGGAACAACTGGAGTTTTCCTGGAAATGTTTTACTCATGCCATGTTTAATGTTTGTACAAAATTTCAAAAAATTCCAAGGTGTAGTTATTGAGAAAAATGCAGACAGACGAACGGACGAACGGACAAGGGTGAATTTACAGATCCACCCTCCTTTTGTCAAAAAAAAAAAAAATGCATATGTTTATTTTTTGTAATTTTACCTGTTTTATTAATTACATTACATTAATTACATTTGTTGCAATATTTTGGTTGTATTAATGGGGTATGATCCCACATAGTCGGACGATTCTATTTATAAATGATGCTGCTAAGAACTGACGAATCAAATTAATTCACGTTCTGCTACCAACCAATCAGAAACAAGAATTGCTTCATAAATATTAAACCTCTGTGGAACTGTCTACTACAAACAAGTAACCTCCCAGGACTTGTGTATAACAGCGAACCATCTGAAACTGTTCTAAAAGTCAAAATGGCTTACACTTCTACAACATTACATTAATTAATTACATTAATTGTAATGTTTCAGATAAATAAACTATTAAAACTTTGTAGATCTTTCTTGCTTGCTTGTTCATTTGGGTACTTGTTATTATCATCCCATCCAGAAAGCACCTTTTTAGAGAGTTTGATATCTCTTACTTAAAGTTGAATGACGTCATAAAAGCTGAATAGTGGTTGCCAAAAGCATACTATAAAGGATGAATGGAAACAACCAAAAAGCAGTTGTGAGAATAACACTCAAGATGAGAACAGTCGCCCAAATAATTCAAATAGATTAATATTGTATGATATTAAAAAAGATTATGCAGGAAGAAAAAAAAACAGAATTTGTAACAGGATTGGGGAGTCGTTACCAAAATTCATTTGTGTAGCAAATATCAAAAAATAAGAGAAAAAAAAAAAGGCAAAATGTTGTAAAACAATAGGTAAATGGAGAAAATAAATAAAAAAACCCAGAAATGTATTTAAGTTCAGTTTATTTAAAACTAGCCTGGGTGCCCGGCGTTGCCCGGGTGTGTTGAGGTGTGTGTAAGGGGGTTGGTTGAGCAACCAAAGCCCTAAAAAACAACAATGAATTAAAATAACGCAAAATAGCAGCAAGTACCTGTGTGAGTGCAAAAAAAAAAGAATTAATTGATAGTAGTAGACATGGTTGAACCCGTAAGGCACAAGAGGAAAAGGAGGTGAAAAAAGCAAATGGTCTTATTGATACGCTCACCGTGGTTGTGACATCACTTGGATTCAAAATAATCTGTTTTATGCGATGTCATTCACGCAAGGCTTGAATGACTTGCAAAAATGTCGACAAAAAAACTTACCCCTCCTTGTAAAAAACGGCACAGTTGACAGTAAAAGAATGAATGTTTTTGGCCAATTTTTGGATATTATTCGGCCGAGAGACTAAGCTTTCAAACGATATCAGTTTTGACAGTGTTGGTCACGTGTGTCAAATGTTTTAGCAAGACATACAAACGTACATACACATAAACAGACGTTTCAGATCTATTTTTCCCCATTGCCTGGGTGTTTGGAGGTGTGTGTTGAGAAAAAAAAATTCGTAGTATGCAGGCAGGCTTGAACACGTACCACGAAGGAGGAAAAGAACTAAAAAAAAAAACGTGACGTCTTTGCTGTGTGCCGATTGCTAAACCGGAAGTGACGAATGTTTAAATTAAGGCTAATGAATCGAAAAGAGCAGATGACTTTTGAAAATATTGGCGAAAAAAGCGATCCCTCCCTGTAAAAAATGCCAAGTTGAGGGTGAAGGAATTAATATTTTTAGCCCATTTTTCAATATTTGTCGTCCGAAGGGTCGAGCTTCAAAACAACACTAATCTCGTGAAAATCCATTGCCTCTGTCGAAAGTTTTAGGCAGGCAGGCATACATACATACATGCTAACATACATGATGATTGCAACGTCTTGTCAGACGAGTGCCACTCCCTCAGACATTTAAAATCCATGAGCCCAAATGCCTGAGGGAGTATCTATACAAAGATGATGTTACAGAGTCTTAGCTTTGTACGACAGCTAAGTCTCTCTCTCGGTTCAAAATGTTGAGATCCAGCAACAAGCAAGAGCAAGATAGCCAGCAACAAATTAAACTGCAGACCAGCTTAATGCGGGTACTGGTCTCCCGCTTTATGGTTTTTTAAATCAGAGATTTGCTTCTCCTAGAAAGGTTGCCTTCACCACGGCTTACGGGAGCCCTCTCCACCCCAATACACATATACACACACACAAATATACGCGGTGCTAGTTGGCCGTTGACCCAGAAAAAGAGTTCATTCGCCCTTTGGAAGGTCTTGTTTTTAATCCTCCAGGGAGACTAGCCGCCCTCCTCACCAAACAAGTCTGGTGGGGGAACCAGTTTAGTCGCCGGTGACCTGACCATGAGGCAGGTAGTACTGGGTTACATGGTATCAGTAGCATATGACATGACCTGACACAACATACATACATACATACATACATGCATACATCTAAACAGACGTTTTAGATTTATATAATAGAAGAAGAAGAAATGAAAGTAGTTGCTTTTGTTTCCAAAGCTCGGAATCTTTAAAAGTTCTGTAAGTAATAGTCGTATAAAAAAGGGATTACGTAATTATACAAGAAATATACAAAGGACCGAAGCGTATATCTTTCACGTTCGTGTAACTATAATAGAAAATAGACATGCTTACTTGAAAAAAGGGTTGAAAGTAATAGAACCATCAAGTTACAAAATTATCTTTTTTTTGACTTCGTTCAAAGTCTGTTTCAATCTAGTATTAAAAAAAGGCTTCAAATGTGTAAAAGTTTGCATATGCAATACATACGAAAAACAATTTTCTTTTTTTTTTTTTTGATTACTTTAAATTGTATTCGCCTTGTTTAGTAGGCTGTCATCTGAAAAAGAAAAAAAAAAATAATTTGAGAGGATTCTTTGTTTCTTTCTTCTTTTTGGGCTGGATATGTTTTTTAAAGTTTCCTTTACGAAAAACATCCCTTCTGGATTATTTCTCCAGAAATTAATATTCTATTTTCTTTTCTTTCTCCTTTTAGAGCACTTTCACCATTTTTCTAACAAAAGGAATATGGAGGAAATATGTGGACGGGTCAACAGCTATCTACTTTAGCGACTATTTCTCTTTTCAAACATAGGCTTTTAGTGTTGACTGTCAACGGAGCATGAAAATATCTGGTTGGACTCCTTTAGGTTGCCTCAATGTACTGAAATTAATGTCTGTCAAGGGCCAACAGATGTGTAGGTAATGATGACTCATTTGGGAGAAGGAGGTCCCTAAGTACATTAGGACCAGTAGTTAGTTGCAATATAAACCCACACATCATCTGGCATAAGTAATGCAAGATACCGGACAGGAGCAAATCTTGACCTCCTTACCCCTCCCAGCACTGCCTAAGGGGGGAAGGAAATAAAATGTCCAAACTTGGTTTTGTTTTATAACCAAGAATAAAGAAAGGAGAGAGAGGTTACTTATTATACAAACCAAACAGAATAACAGCTTTCATGCAATAGGTTGAAAAAAAAAGGCATTAAATATTAACACATTAAAAATAAGTTTTCAGTGATTGTGCAGTATAGTTAACAAGAAAAAGGGGCGCAAAATCTACAACAAATAACTGTTATTAAATCCATGAAAATGTACTTTTCTACTTATCTATATAATTATCGCGTGTAAGATTTAGTATCTATGCATTTGTTCTCGTCACTTTTACTTAGCCAAACAAGAGTGGTTTTCGGCATGACGACCAATTTTAGGAGGATTTGATCACAAATTTCAGGCTTAAATTTATATTTATAATATAGTAATAAAAACGCCTTCTCTAATCCGATTGACAACCACCCATAGATTTAGGCTTACAATTCCACTGACCTTCTTTCAAAAATGAAAAAAAAATATATTTTACTATTTTTTAAACCTGAAAGTTCCCCCACATATTAGCAGCTATGACAAAAAGTATGCTGGTTTGGCTAAGCAAAAATGATGACAACAGATGCATAAATAAATTTTATGATCACTAAACACACATAAAAATTATACAGTTAAGTAGAAAAGTCAGTTTTCTTGCATTTGGTAACAAAAAGATACATTTGTATATTTTTTTTCCCTTGATAAAAAAGATAATTTCCAACTGCGTCTTTTTTTCCAAGGAATATAAATCTGTTTTTGTTTTGACGAGTTGTTTGGTGAATTTCCACCATTCAACGAAACATGTGTAAGAGAAATTCTACTACTAATAAAATGAAGTGAGTGTGATGTAAATGCATTTTTTGCCTTAGTATATTTGCTACCAATATATATGCTCTGAAAGTGTAAATTCATTTTTATTGAGCTTAATTAATGGTGGTGAGGTACATATATATATATATATATATATATATATATATATATATATATATATATATTGTGGAGGGGGGGTTGCAGTTGGGTGTTGTGCTCCCAATTAAATACGTGTTCGTAAACGACAAACTTGTCGCATGCAGTGAGACAGAATAACTAAAACTAACAAATAGAGTAAAGTTTAAAGAGATGTTTTATTTCTCGCGTGCGCCTGTGAGAATAAAAATGTTATTGTGTACGTGTGTGCGTGTGAGGAGTGGAATTCAGCCCGCGTACGTATGCGTGTCTGACAGTAGAGCTAATGTCTCTTGAAGGAAAAGGCTGGAAAAGTGTTCATTTGCTAAAACTCTTACCGGGTTGATGTTGACCGGCGGGCGCGTTGTCTCGCCGTTTCGTTGCGAGGCTGATTCCCAGAAGGAGCGAGAGAGAGAGAGAATTATCCGGGCATCCCCTTTTATATCTCTCCCAAGGGCAGATAACCAGGTCACTTTTTGCGACACCTACCGGCTGGTTGGTGTAGTTATCGCTGGAAAGGAGCAGATAACTGCTACAATATATATTGATTTAAAGGTTATGAGGGGGTTTTGGAGCATGGAAAACGATGTTACTTTTTGCATTTAATATTTTTATTATTTTTTATATTTCAAGCGGACCTCCACTCTTGGTCACAAAAAAGTATCGAAATGAAAAAGAAAAAGAAAAACGTTGAAAGAACTGGAGATTAATAGTGTGGACAGCGTTCATTCCTAGCAATCATGTTCGAAAAAGTTCACGTGAATCATTTTAGCCGTTTGTGGAAGAAGATTGTGTTTTTTAATATTTTTTTTAATGTTGCAACGTAAAAGCGTTTAATTCAAACGGCAAAAATGAGACGCAATTGATTTCAATATGTATAATGGAATAGAAATGAAATTGTTAAACGGTAAAATTAATGTAATTATTAGTTATGAACAATAATAATAATAAAACTACTGAAGAGGGCAGAGTTAGAGACAATGTCGGCTTTTTTTAATGGTGAGTAAGACATAAAACTAATAATAATAATGAATAATAATGAATAATAATAATAATAATGAATAATAATAATAATAATAATAATAATAATAATAATAATAATAATAATAATAAAACTACTGAAGAGGGCAGAGTTAGAAACAATGTAGGCTTTTTTAATGGTGAGTAAATTCCGTCTCTCCCTCAATAAAAATAAGACGAACATAGATAAATAAATAAATACATAAATAAATGACTACTACTACTACTACTACTACTACTACTACTACTACTACTACTACTAATAATAATAATAATTTACTCACCATTAAAAAAGCCGACATTGTTTCTAACTCTGCCCTCTTCAGTAGTTTTATTATTATTATTATTATTATTATTATTATTATTATTATTATTATTATTATTATTATTCATTATTATTATTAGTTTTATCTCTTATAAAAATACAAATATACAGACATACATAGACATATATATATATATATATATATATATATATATATATATATATATATATATATATATATATACATACATACATATACATATACATACACAGACAAGAATATATTTATACCAAACAAATAAATAATGTAAAGTTAGGATAAATAGATGATAATAAATAAATAAGTAAATATATGGGTGTAGTTAATAGTGCAAGGTTAGGTAGATGCATCGTTAAGTTCATACATATATAGGGTGGGCTTCTCACATGGTGCTTTGGGCATATATATATACATATATATATATCTATCTATATATATATATAAATGTAATTTTTGGTTCATTCAAAGTCGATAAAACCATATTTCTACATTACCAATTTAATTGAAATTTTCAGAAAAACTATCTGTAAAGTCAGGGAATGTTTGCATGGTATCAAAATAATTTAACATTGTGAATTATAAAAATGTTAATTAAAATAAAAAATATTTTTCGTAAGTCGTTTCTGCGAGACTGCCCGGTTTTATTTCCGGTAACTTCCGTTTCAACGACTCTCGAATTACATAAGTAAAAAAAAGGTACTCATGCAGAGAGTGATTCGTGCTGAAATAATAACGTTATTATTTAAAAAGCCATTCTTAACATGGGGAGGGGAGGGTGTTTTGTACCTATTCTGTACTTTAACCTTACAATTGAATAAAAAAACATATCATAAAACTTTAATTAAACGTGGAAATGCAATTTAAAAAATAGCGCGGATCACTCTCTGCATTAGCACAAAAATAAAAATCCCCTATTTTTTAAATTTAAATACATTTATGTATCTTACCAATTTTTTTAATTTTCAGAGTTGAATAATGTATGATATGGATCATCAGCAGAAGCAATGAAAAATACAGGGCCGATAGATGTGAAATTGGATTTTTGACCTGTGACGGCATGTTCCATATTAGCATCTATCAGCTGTTGTCTGCGTATGTCAACTAATAGGTTGAAGTGATGCAGAAGTCCGCGCCTATAATGGGATAGGGCAAATCAGCTATCGTAAAAACCCCCATCCCCATCCTCCTCTTGCCACATCACTGCCCCCCCCCCCCAAAAAAAAAGTGAGACCAAATAACCAAATAGAATCAAGGAGGAAGAAAAGACTGAGGAACTGACCAGGCCTCTGCCGGATAAGTGCGAAGAGAACTGGGACCTTGGGGAGATTTATTGCCACTCAAATTCCAGCAAAGACCAATAGCTGCTGCCAACGTGAAATCAATGGCAAGCAGCTGTTGCAATAATGCAAATTTATTTGCAAATGTTATTGAAAAAGGTGGAGAGTACTAGAAACCTGGGGGGACTTGTTGTCAATCAGCTTCCAGGGAACACCACAGGCTGTTTTCAAGGAGCGATCTTTGATGACCTGTGTGAAAGCTCCTTGTGAACCAGTAATAATAATAATAATAATAATAATAATAATAATAATAATTTAACCATAGACCAATAGTAACTTCTACATAAACAATTGTGTGCATAAGTGTACAGATATATATGCATACACAATTAACACCTACATATACGTATACATAACAATATTAAGCCACATGCAACGAACATACATAAATATATGCATTAATGCATTCAACTATCATCAATGGACCTGAGGTAATCTCGTCAGCATCAGACAAAGCCAACCTCTTTGCCAAGAACTTTGCAGCTAATTCTACCCTTTATGACCAAGGCCGCCAACCCTCAATATTTCCTCCTGTATCAGAAAACATGCTATGTGATATAAATATATCTGTACGTGATGTTGCCAAGCTAATCAAAAACCTTGATTCCAGTAAAGCAACCGGCCCTGACGGTATTCCAATTATAGTACTGAAAAAACTTCAACCAGAACTAGCGCCCATACTTACAAAACTGTTTAAACGTTGTCTTAAGGAGAATTGCTTCCCATCACCCTGGAAAATCTCATCAGTATGCTCTGTATTTAAGAATTCAGGTGATCGCTCATCTCCCTCTCAGTACAGGCCAATAAGTCTCCTGTGCGTCATGAGTAAGTTGCTGGAATCTGTGTTAAATACAGAAGTAGGCAGCCATCTCAGCAAAAATAACCTTCTTAGTGACACACAATATGGTTTCCGTTCTGCTAGATCTACAGATGTGCTTACAGTTATATCTCATAGAATTAGTGACTCTCCCAATGGAGGCAACTTTTCTAGGGCAATTGCTCTTGACATATCAAAGGCCTTTGATAGGGTATTGCATGAGGGTTTACTTCACAAGATCTCTAGCTATGGTATAGCTGGAAATGTCTTCTCAATTATTAAATCATTTCTCTCTGACAAGTTCATAAGAGTAGTAGTTGATGGGCAAAAATCAGAAGCTTACAGTATTAATGCTGGAGTCCCTCAGGGGTCCATCCTGGGCCCAACTCTTTTCCTGATCTACATTAATGATCTTCCAAATCACATCCTTACATCATTCGTAGACATTTATGCTGATGACACTACCATCTATGGTAGCACATCTAAGTCAGTAAACGACCAAGTTCTCTCCAATTCCCTTTCTTCTGATCATGAGCACATGGTACAATGAGGAAAGGAGTGGCTGGTTACTTTTAATGCATCTAAGACCAAACTTCTCTCTTTACATCATCAACGTTCTGATCTTCATCTGGCATCAGTTGAAATGAATGGCTCTTATATATATTATTCCTTAATTGGAATTTTTATTTTTTTTATTTTTTATTTTGAGATGAGCATTTTTTGTTAATTTTTTATTTTTATTTCGGACTATTAGTCTCATCTTTATTAGTTGTTGTTTTTTTTTTTTGTTTTTTTTTAAATTTATCATTGCTGATTTTGATAAAGGCCAGATGCTCTGGCTGATCGGGGTCTTTTCTTGTTCAGGCCGGTGGGAGCTTGTCGTGGTGGACAGTTGGGGAAAGAAGCCCCTCAAGAAATTCTTACAAGCCGAGATTATCACCAGTAGAAGAGACAAAGGCACCTGCATCAAGAATTCTTGCCTGAAATTAGCGAAAACGATAGTGATTTTAATAACCTGAGTTTTCCTTTCTGCACGACGTGTATGTTGAATCTATTGTCAATAATGTAAATTGTGATACAGAACTTCCCTGGTGTTGTTGATCATTTAATGCTTGCACTTTGTGAAGGATGACCCATTGATTTCAGCTGCCAGGACCCTGATCTTCAAGCTGCAACATCGAGAGACATCTACTTGCCAACTCCAACGCATGTGAGAGAATCCGACCGCAGAACCTGACGTAGACGATCACCTAGCCGCATCTAGGTATTGCCCGGACTTGGGGTTGAGAGCGCTGTAACGTATCGGTGGCCTGATTCCGAGGGTCTGAGAAAGACAGTGCATGTTGAGGGGTCCAGTGCTCGACAGAGTAGAGGTGTGGCCACCCGCACTTAGTGCACGTCGCTTCGTATCGTGCGTGCACGACCTGTGGGTGCTGTTGAGGTTACACCTTGATAGAGTTCAAAATAGACTTCGTAGCCTCGTAGGAGATATCCTTTTCTCTTCTCTGCAACCTCTATCTCACAGAAGAGATGTTGCGAGTTTGTCTCAACTGTATCGTTATTTTCATGGAAAGTGTTCAACTGAGTTTATGGTCCCCCCCCCACACCAAACTTTCACAAGAAACACTCGTCTAGCTGAAAACACTATCAATAATTCCCCCCACTCTTTATCTGTGCCTAAACCTAAACGTAGATTCCATGAACAAAGTTTCTTTCTTAGAAGTGCATGCCTGTGGAATTGTCTTCCGTTTTTCTGCTTTCCAGCTGACTACAATATGGTTGTCTTCAAGTCTAACGTAAACAAGTTCCTGATGAGGCGTTCCACTTGTTAACAAATTTAATGAATTTCCATTACTAACGATTACTATATTGTCCAATTTCTATTGTACACTCTTTAACCCTTATCCTCGAGTGGCCGCTTGGCCTCGCTATGTGGCGATGCCTATGTAAAAAAAAAAATTTTTTTAAAAGATGGCAGGTATCAGTAATGACAACAAATGCAGGTTCTACCACACAGAAGTGGAAAGTCAGTCATCTGATATCAAGTTGCAAGGTTCTTTTGGGGGATGGCTGCTACACAGCGAGACATGATGGGGTATGTAAGTACCTCCACTGGACCATCTGTAAAAAAATTAAACATCCAGTGTAGCAGCAAGTCCTGGGAACATTAACCTGAAAGAACAGTTGGAAATGACTTATATACCATATATTATGACCATGTAATTCCTACAGCCAATGCTGCTGTGAAACCTGACATAGTTATATGGAATAAGTCAGAGAGAGTTGCAACCTTGGTTGAAGTGAGTGTTGCTAATGATGGAGGTCTGAACAGAGCTGAAAGAGAGAAACAGACCAAATATCAAGGTCTTGTGTATGATATGAAAAGAAACTAGAATCTTAAGGAGATATCAATCATACCAGTTATTATAGGTGCCACTGGGCTTATGAAGAAGTACCTGAAGTCCTACCTAATATTCCTGGTGAACCAAGTGCAAGAGAGATCCAGACTATTGCACTTAAGGGAACAGCGAGGGTGCTAAAAAGAGCTCTCGGGTGGTTTCAATAAAAAGCAGGGCAATGTTGGCAGCTGGTTTGGCTGCCCCATACCCAGCATTACAATCTTCAAAGGAAGAAAATAAAAAAAATACATGTATATATAAATAATCATATGTATAAACAGACATGCATGCACACACATACACTCATCCATATACATACATATGTATATGCACACACATACACTCATCCATATACATACATATGTATATGCATACACATACACTCATCCATATACATACATATGTATATGCACACACAGGCATGTATAGATCTGTGCAGTCACTCACACACACACACACACGCACACGCTCGTACGCAAATGAACAAAACTTTATTCATTTCAATTTCCCCACGCATTTTGCACAAAAATAAGTTCTTCCAGCAACAGCTCAATTTCAAATATGCCCACACACTTTTCCCACAACAACAAAAGTAAAATGAACATATTTCTGGCAGACGTAATTGGCGACAGTATCACGTGACACAAGCGACCAATGAGAAAATTCAGAAGATTGTCTTTTTAACGCTTTTTCAAAAACCAAAATATCAGCAGTAGCCATCTTGTTTTTAGAGCCGGCATAAATTTATGTATAAAAACGCATCAAACAGTCTTCTAGAGTGAATTCAATTAATTCAGTTCATTTCGTTCATTCAGTCATTTCAGTCTTCTTCCTTTCTTCTCGCTTCAACGACACACGAGAACATGCCTCTCGTCTTCATAACATCGTCACTGCCAAAGCCGTCAACACCATGATTACACACACCATGCGGACACTCAAAAATCATTTATGCACACACGCATCTATTCTGCACATTTTCTAATTAATAACATGAATTACTTTCCTCATGAGACTTTTAAGTAAGGTGACCTTCGCCAGATAAAATACAAACTTTAAAATAATCTCATTATTTTCACACAGGACTTTAACCTTCTAAACTCCTTGATTCCACGACCGTGAAATGAAATATGCACTTCCTTCTACAACCTCACAGTTCCACATTATGCTATTTTCCCATTTAAATCGGAACCGCAGACGTCCATCTACACCGACTCCTTGCCTACACGAAGACGAGAGACCAGCAATTTAAAGGCTTCCAAATCATTTTCGGTACTTAATCAAGCGAAACAAGAACATGGATTCGTCACTTTCAGAAATATCTCCAGCCATCCTATCATTAAACATCCCGGTATTCAACCCAGCCAACATCAAATCCTGTTTCATCCAAATCCAAGCGTTATTCGACGTGAAGGACACGATACACTTACCTGGTCGAGAAAAGAGATTTAATTCCACTTAAACCTCTGCACCCCTACAGATCCAGACATGCATATATATGCGTACATATACATGCATGCATATATACCCATATGCGCACATGTATACACATGCTATTATGCATACATATTTATGTGTGTGCATGCTGGTACGTAATTTTTAATACCTACAGACACTAGTGTTTCATGTATGTATGTTCGTCGTCGTCATGAACGTTGAGGATTTGTGCCGTTATGAACGCGTTTTCATTTTAAAAGCTGTACTACCGGCGAAGCGAACGTCCCTCTATCCTATGTTCTGTGTATTTGGGATTGTTTTACTCTTTTATTCATGTTGAATTCACCTATTTGTAACAACCATCATCGTCGTCATCATGAACGTTGAGGATTTGTGCCGTTATGAACGCGTTTTCATTTTAAAAGCTGTACTACCGGCGAAGCGAACGTCTCTCTATCCTATGTTCTGTGTATTTGGGATTGTTTTACTCTTTTATTCATGTTGAATTCACCTATTTGTAACAACCATCATCGTCGTCATCATGAACGTTGAGGATTTGTGCCGTTATGAACGCGTTTTCATTTTAAAAGCTGTACTACCGGCGAAGCGAACGTCTCTCTATCCTATGTTCTGTGTATTTGGGATTGTTTTACTCTTTTATTCATGTTGAATTCACCTATTCGTAACAACCATCATCATCGCCATCATAAATGCTCCTTCATATATATTCTACATGTATGTGTATATGTACGTGTGTGTGCATATGTATGTACATGTGTGTATGTATGAATGTATGTGTGTATGTGCATGTTTTCATGTGTGTTTGTTCTTGCGTATGCATGTTTGCGTGCATCTGTTTGTATGCATGCTTGTATGTGTATGTGTATATCTTTATTTCGATATGTGTGTGGGGTGGAGAGGACTCCCAAAAGCCCTGTTAAGGCAACCCCTCTGGGTGAAGCAAATCTCTGATTTAAAAAAAAAAACATAAAGCGGGAGACCAGTACCCGCATTAAGCTGGTCTGCAGTTTGATTTGTTGCTGGCTATCTTGCTGATGCTTGCTGCTGGATCTCAACATTTTGAACCGAGAGAGAGAGACTTAGCTGTCGTACAAAGCTAAAACTCTGTAACATCATCTTTGTATAGATACTTCCTCAGGCATTTGTCTATAAAAATTGTCTGTGGCGATGGAAAAAGTGTCACGTGTGTAGCCCTGAAATGCTGGAAGCATGTAATAATTGATCTGTCATCATTCTATATATGCATATGTGTGTGTATGTATGTATGAATGTAAGTATGTATGTTAATATATGTACTAGTGTATGCATGCGTATGTATACCCATTTGTATATGTATGAATATATGTATGTGTGTATATATTTTTATTTATTTATTTTTTGGGTATATATGTTTATGTGTGTTTGTATGTATATACGTATATATATTTATGTGTATGTATGTATGTATGTATGTATATGTATATGTATATATGCATATATATGTATGCGTATAGGTGCATATATATGTATGTGTAGGTATATGTAGGTAACTTTATGTGTATGTATATGTGCATACATGTGTACGTATATGTATGTGAATATGTATGTATATGTGTGCATGTATTTGTATATGATAGTATATATGTGTATGCATATGTATGTATATGTGTGTGCATGTGTGTCTGTATATGTTTGTATGTATGTGTTATATGTATTATGTATGTATGTATGGATGTATGGATGTGTGTATGTTTATGGGTATGTATGTGTATGTATGTGCGTATATGTATATATATGTATGTATGCCAAGGACCGTCTTCAATGTCATGTCTGCTTGAGCGTGTGAATTCGCTGGCAGGACTGAAAAAAAAAAAAGAAAAAAAAGGTAATCTTCGGGCTCATGGACTTTCAGTGACTGAGGGAGTGGCACTCGTCTGACAAGACGTTGCAATCATCAATTATTATGTATGTATGTGTGTGTGTGTGTATATGTATATTTCTTGGTTGTTAACTATATTGCAAGATTACCTACCATTCCTACAAAATATAACGTTCCTAAAATCTAAAAAATAGTACGCACATCTCTTTTTTTCTCTTTCTATTTATTAGCAGTGTTGCCAATTTAGTGATTTTTCCGCTAGACCTGGAGAGTTCGTTTTCAATCTAGCGGTTAAAATTTTGATCTAGCAGTTTTTTCTAGAAAGTCTCGAGATATTTGACATTCGCAATTTTAGATTCCAAATAAAGAAAAGTGTTTGAAAATAATTTAAAACATAAACTAAACTCATTCAGGTAGGTAAAAAAGGAGCATTGGTACTCCTTGGGCGTTGAGTTCCATGGCAACAAGCAAAAAAATTTAACTGCAACAGAACACCGACCAATAAAATTTGTTTTTTTAATAGGTTTTCGGGGTCGCTGACAACGAATCTGATATTCAAACCCGTCGCAAACTTACCGTTTGCATGGTATTAACCCCTGAACCCTTGCACTATCTATTTTGTGCCGACATTGCCATCGTTTATACTATTCTTACATGATGCGTTCATGCATGGACGCGCGTAGTAAGGTGACCTGTCACATCGTGGTAGAATTTTTTAGCAGACATTTAAAATAAGAGGAAAGTTTTCAAAAACAAAATGTGGTTCATTTTTCTGTGTTACATAGTTTTTGATGCTTTTTTAATTGATCTAAAAAATCAAGTTTTCACGAGCGGTCTACAAAAGCACCACTGGTCCTAGACGTTATAAGTTTACAGTTACCAAAGGTGCTGAGTTCAATCCTGAACGAAGGCAGTGAAAAGTAACATTCAAAACAGAGAATCAGCAACTATGTCCCGGAGCCTAGCTGGAGTCCGAACACGGTACCCCCGTAATAATAATAATAAAGGGTTGGGTTCGAGACTCCTAACAAACGGTTCCCCAGTTCGATACAAAACACCTGATGAAGGCCGGAGGGCAAAACGGCCGAAACGTTGTGACTATAACAACCAAGATGAGGAAGTCAGTCCGACAATCTCAATAAATGAAAACACCTCATCTCAAAAATACAGACAATTACTAAGACTTTTTTTTTTTTTTTTTCATTGGCGGCGGACAATTTAAAATTCGAAGAAAAAATTGTCTAAAACAATATTTAAAAAAAAATACATTACAGTACTTTGGGGGGGGATTTTTTTTTTTTTTTTTTTGTCTTACGTAGTTTTTAATGCGGTTTACAAAAACATAAGCACTAAAAAATTTTTATGTTTTTCGTTCTTTTTTTTTGCGGGAGGGTGATTCAATTATAGAACTTGTGTGGCGTGACTTAGTAGGTGCTTCTACAGTTTTATTAACCGTTTTTCTGTAAGTAACGCACCGACATTTACCTATTAAAACACCAGTTAACATTTTTTGGAGATTTTACTGTTTACATTTGGGGGGGGGGCCCCCCAACACCACCACCTTTTTCAATATTTCGATAATCTTTTTTCGATATTTTCATTTTTGAATGTCTTGACTAAACTGTACACGTACCTTTATTATTATTATTATTATTATTATTATTATTAAAGTTCTGTAAATATATTAAAAAAACGCACTCAGAAAGACACCCATTTATTTTAATATATTTTGTTAAATTTACGTTCGTTTTGTTACTTACACAAAAAGTTTTGTGTAAATAGAAAAAAAAGTTGTTTTTTTTAATCCTTAAAAGTTTTGTAAATATTTAATATTAAAGAAAATGTTTTGTAAATATATATTTTTTCTTTTAAATTTGGTTTGGACGTAGAGAAGAACAGACGGCTTAACAGGTCGTCCCCTCCCCTTCACTGGGTGGGTGGGGGGCACTGACGTGTGTGAAAATAAGACTTTGGAAGAACCATGCAAGCAAAGACATTCACTTTACATTCTTCTGCGATCGACATCTGAAAGGCAAATAAAACTATAAAAAACCATTCATCGTCTTGAAGTGAATGAATATTCGTTCAAAACAGGTTTCCAGTCTCCCTTCCAAGACACAAGATGAATTCCAGGTGGACAAGATCAACGACGCATGAAGATAAGGTATGTCCAAAATACATGTACCACACACACACACACGCACACACACACGCACACACACACACACACACACACACACACACACACACACACACACAAACACACACACACAAACAAACACAAACAAACACACAAAAACACACACACACAAACACACACACAAACACACACAAACACACACACACAAACACACACACACAAACACACACACAAACACACACACACACAACACACACACACACACACAAACACACACACACAAACACACAAGCACACAAACACACACACACACACACACACAAACACACACACACAAACACACAAGCACACAAACACACACACACAAAAGCATATGAACAATTAGATATGAACATTAGACGATCATACAACGGTACCCCTTTCATGATAACCATACAACACATATTCAAGACTCTCGCTACTGTTACAAAATTTCTTAAACAACCATTGTGCTGCGCATTCAGTAGTGATTCCTGGGCCAAACGCTTCGTTGATATCATGAACTGTTTCAGCAGCTTTTTGGCCTAGCTTGAATTGAAATAAAAAAAAATTGTGGATATTTTTCTTTTCATCTTGTATTCAATGTTCTAAAAAGAAGACGTAATTGTTTTAAAATGATTGTAATTTAAATAGTCAGATAGAGCAAAAAACGCTCTTCAAAATGGTATATAAAAAGTCCGTTCTACAGCAGATATCCTAACTGTAATCTCTGAATGTATATACCATACATTGGACAAAGCAAGGGAGGATAGGGCAGTAGCCCTAGATATATCTAAGACTTTTGACATAGTATGGCATGATGGTCTTCTCAGGAAAATCAGATCATACAGTATCATTGGACGAATACTTAACATATTTAAATCCTTCTTAAATAAAAGAAGAATATAGTTTGTCCTCGACGGTCGTACATCTAAACAATATGATATAAATGCGGGTGTACCTCAGCGGTTGATCTTTGGATCGTTATTATTCCTAATATTCATAAATTACCTCTTTGATAAAATTGTCTCTGAGATGGGTATATTTGCTGATGACACCACGCTCTATAACAGGCATGAGAGGAAAACAAATGAACACATATCTAAGGCAATGGCAGAAAGACTAGAGGAAGACCTACTGTCTATAGTGGAATGGAGACAAAAATGGACGGTCACATTCAATACTGCCAAGACTAAGCTTGTTTCCTTCAATAATTACAAGAAACTTCTCAACTACCAATAACTATGGCTACAGGTATATTATCTGAATGTACTTCCTTCAAACTCCTCTGCTTAATGTTTACAGGGAAAATTAGTTGGAACAGATGTATCGAGAGCATTGCCAAGGCTGCTGTGAAGAAGGTAGGCTCTCTCTACTGTACTAGAAAGTTACTTATGTCTGAAAGCATCCTGTACCTCTATAAGGCCACCATTCGCCCATATATGGAATATTGTTGTCATATTTGGACTGGTGCATCTGCTACTAGTCCCTCATATTTTTTTTTTATTTTAACACTTTAATAATTTTTATTTTAATTTTAAAACTTATAATTCATAATATTCGTGATTTGCCGGCGTAAAATACTGATGTGATGTGACCCTTCTAGAGTTGTCGAACTTTGCCGGGACTTAACTGCAAGACTGCCGAAAAAAGGTTATATTGTACGAATCCGTTTTGGACTGAAGATCTCCGAAAAAAAATTTCATTTAATTTGATCGAGTAGTTTTTTTTTTTTCTTTTACAGGAGAAAAACACGTTTTAATGAGAGCGTTGAAGTCAGCCATTATGGAATGTTTTGAACACGCCACGGGGAGATAACTCCAGTTAAACTCTTTTTTCGCTGTAAAAAAAAAATAAAAATAAAAATAAAAAATAAAAACTACTGATGAAATTAAGTGAATTTTTTTTTTTTCAGAGAACCTCATTTCATAACGGATACGTATAATTTAAACTTTTTTCGATATTTTCATTTTTAATGCTTTGATTAAACTGTACAAGTACCTTAATTTGTAATATATTTCAATTTAACTTTTATTTAAACATTGTTTGATTTTATGATGTGTCTCTTGTTAAAACAAAATATACCCTCTCCGAAAAACAAATAAAACTATCTTATAACATTTGGAAAACTTCTGGGGAGCTAACCCTTTCAATATAATTCCAAAACTATATAGTGAGAAAACACGGAATATTTTGTATATTCATAATATTTTTATGTAGGGTAGGAAGTTAAAATATGTTTTTGTTTTCATTTTTTTTTTTTTTTAGATTTTTTTTGGTTGCAAATTAGCGGTTTTTGAAAATTTCAGACGGCAAAAGTTAAAAATCTAGCGATTTTCTGGAGATTTCTTTTCTCTGATCTAGCGGGTTTTTTTAAATCTCAGTTGTCAACATTAGAGAAAGAGAGGCATAAAGTGATTGAAACGTAAATTCTACAAAAAGATGCGCCATAAAAATGCATTAATAATAGTTAAAATCAATAGATAAAATATCTCTTTGCTAAGTTTTCAGGTTTTATTGATAAAAATTGAATCAACGTATTTGCATATCATTCAATTTAGATATAATAAAACTAAAAAAAAATGAATTGAAGTAACAAGCAACAGGTATTTAATTAGTGCGTTATTGATTTTTTTCTAACAAAATATAGTTTGCTGGTCACGTGTTTTATACAACGCATAAAACCAAGGGCAGTTAACTCCCAAGTTACAAATTAACTGCCCTTGGATTTCCTATAAAGCTTTATAAAATGTACTACTAAAAACGTTGGAGATTTTTTTTCTTTTCGAAAACACCACTCTATTTCATTAGTATCCCTCTTCTACGGACTAGCTTTGTAGCTTACCAGCCTTGTAGCTAACGGTTGTGTTTTATTTATTTATTAAGACTGTTGGCCAATATATATCTAGAGTGTGTATCTCAGAAACGAAAATCTGACGGAGTAATAATTTTTTCTTTAAAGAGCCTGAGAGAGAGAGAGAGAGAGAGAGAGAGAGAGAGAGAGAGAGAGAGCCATCATCAGCATGGCCGACGATAAGGGCCCGGAGAGTAACACCAAAATCGATGTCGAGGCCGGTTTAGTAAAAAAAGAAGACAGTCCTTCCGACAACTCTCAGCAGATGGAGAGCAACAACAATAACAACAACACTGTGACGCAGACTGGCGGCTCTGTCGGTGGTTTCCATCATGGAACAACAACAGTTCCCCCTTCTTCGGGCTGGGCTGATTTTACGACCCAGATGAACTACCTGCAGAACCTTTCAAAACCCGTGAAGCAGAGGATCAAGGCCCTGAAGAAGCTGCAGTTTGAAACGTCCAAGATTGAAGCGGATTTCTATCGCGAGCTGCACCAAATCGAATGTAACTTTGCGCATAGGTACGCGAAATTCTACGAGCTGAGGCGGGATATCATAAACGGTGTACACGAGCCGAGTGACGAACAGTGTGACTGGCCTCACGACGATATACTCAATGAAGATCCCAATCCCGATCTGGGGAAAGTCGAGGCCCTCGCTGCGGTTGCTAATAAGCAGGCACCCGCTGCAACGGATAACCCTACACAACCACCAGAGAAGAAAGAAGATGATGCAGACGAGAAAGCAAAACCTGTCAAGCAACTTCTTCCTCCTGTAGACGAGAGCAAGATAAAAGGGGTGCCTTTCTTTTGGTTAACAGTCATAAAAAACGTCGACATGTTGGCCGAGATGACTCAGGAGTACGATGAACCAATTCTCAGGCATCTGACCGACATCCGTTGCACGCTAAAAGATAACGATCCCTCTATTTTCACCTTGGAATTTCTTTTTGAAGAAAA